>NC_133771.1:51394267-51490210 GCF_003597395.2 Chelonoidis abingdonii
TCTAAGATACGGATTTGATCTTGCCTCCCAGTTTTGCCCTGACCCTCCTTTCTCTCTGCCATTATAGCCTACGCTCCCTCTTGTTTCTGACCCATCTCCCAGGTCTTCCTGTTCCCCACTTACCTGTGGGCTTTGCTCACCTGTCCCCGTTGAACCTAGTTTAAAGCCCTCCTCACTACGTTAGCCAGTATGTGTGCAAATAGGGTCTTTCTCCTCCTTGAAAGGTGAATGCCATCTCTGCCTAGCAGTCCTTCCTCGAATACCATCCTGTGGTCGAGGAAGCCAAAGGCCTCCTGGCGACACCATCTTCGCAGCCAGGTATTCACCTCCATGATGCATCTGTTTCTGTCCGGGCCCCTACCTTTGACAGGAAGAATCGAAGAGAATACCACCTGTGCTCCAAACTCCTTCACCCGTACTCCCAGAGCCCTGTAGTCACTCTTGATCTGCTCAGCATCACACCTCGCAGTATCATTTGTGCCCACACCTTCTTCTTGCACCTTATCTTAACTCTTTGCCAAATCACAGAGTTCTGTCTTTTAAGGATATTTCTCAAAGCATTCTTCAGAGCTAGACCTCAGGGCTATTGTATGTAAAATCTTGATAAATGGATGTTAACAATTTCCTAGTCAATTTCATAGAGAGAATTCCATTCACTTTTTTAATAAAGCAAAGATTTAAGGCCCACAGAAAACACAGTGTAAATAGTAGAAAACATTGAAAACAGTATTTGAAATACTACAAATATCAATTAAACAAAAGTTATTAAACAGTTAATGTACTGGTGTTCCTTATACCCCAGTTTGTTGCTATTACATTTATTCAAATACAAGGTTTCAACATAACATCTACAACTCTATATTTTTGAGCACACAAATTAAAATGTATTGTCCTCTGATCTTCTCTCAGAGATGAGTTCTCAGTATTTATGGTGTGATTATAATATGCAATGTGTGTCACCTGGACTTTTCAGAGCATGGTGAAAATGGCAGCATCTCAGTCTTTCAAACAGTTCAGAACCTTGTCAGCAAACAAACAGTCTGAGGATCTCCACAGGTAGCAGCTTAATAGATGACCGTCTCTTAGTTACTGGTTAAACAGAAGTCTGTAGTCTGTATCGAAAGTGGTAAGTGTGTTGGGATCAGCATTTGAATATCTGCTCCCTGGATCTCTACAAGGCTTTCATTCCAAAAGGCACTATCCTCTCCCCATAAATTCAGCTAAATCAGTTAAGCATGAACAAACCCTCATCTCCCTCAGCTCTGCTCCATTCTCTCTTTAACTCAGGCAGAATCTCAATTTAAATAAGTTAGCTGATAGCTGAAGGTAAGTTCCATAAGCTCTGTAGTCCCTGCAAGTAACAATTGCTCTCCCCTCTCTCCATCCAGCTCTCTCTCTTTAGGTCCACCAAACACTCTGAGGTGGGTGAAACATTATCCTAATGGAGGGCTTCCCAAGTAAGTAAAGCTAGAATGGCACTGACCTGTATTCAGAGTGGTAAAGGGATTGGGAACCAGCCATCACAACAAACACATTTCTTGGTCCTGCATAATTCAGCCCTTCAGCCAACAGGGCTGTCTTTAACTCCTATATTTATAATCTTTCCCATGTCCTCTGATTGGCTTAGTTCTCAGAGGGTGACTAGGGATAACTCATAGGGGGGTTGCCCACAATGACCACTGCCTATACAGCTTCATAAACAGCTACTGAACATGTCTAGTAATGCCACATCTCATTTCTGGCCATTCTAGCTGAGCTACCCCGCTCTGCACTCTGCATGTGTGCAAATACACAGAGTATCCAACTAAAATCCATCTCTCCTCCCCACTGGCACTCTACCTTTCTTTGGGAGAAACAAAGTCAAATGCTGCCATATAATGCATATAGGTTACATCTACATGAACTTTAAAACTTTGTGTTCTTACTCTAAACTCCCTCCACAGGTCTACCTTGTTAGACTTCATCTCTCATCACAGTCCCTTCCCTCTCTACTCCCCTAACAACAGCCTTTTGCCCCATTCATCTCTTTCTCCCACTTCAGTCTCTGCACTTTTTTGAGGCTGCCGCTTACATGGAATGCTCTCTTCAAACTGCCACATCCTATCTTTATTTAAATTCTTCCTAAAATCTCATTTCTTCTCTGTTGCTCATAAGAAGGAGCAATTAAAATTGTAAAAACCTTTTTTTTAAATAATAAACCACGGAACACCTCTCCTTCCCACTTCACCCCCATTCCCAACCTATTGTTTCTCCTCTGGGTTTTCTAGTTCATCTGGTCTTCTCTGTGTCTATTCTTTAGCTTGCAAGATCCTCACGGCAGGGGCAGTCTTCATTCTCTGTCTTGGATTTATACAACAATAACAGGGACTGGTGATGGCTACATTATTCTTCAGCAGCTTCTGCAGACCTACCTACAGAACAGCACGGTCAGTGGCCTCAGAGGATTGTGCACATAACATCTTCATATCATAACTAGATCTGAGTTGAGAACAGCTGTGTGGTGGGTCTCTGGGAACACACGCTGGGGCAATGAATTTCCATCAGTGCTATGTGCAAAAAACAGACACAAGAACTCCTCCTCTCAACTTTTCCCCAAGATATTTAAAACCTAAATTCCATTTCAAGATATAAAAATTAATCTTTGTGCCTCAAACTTTCAAATTTTGGTAGTACCTAGTGGCAGAGGAAGAGCAGATTCAGAACTTTAGGTCCTATCTTTCAAAAAGCGAGATACTTAAATATGGATTCAGATACCTTAATTAGATGTCCAGAGTTTGGCATCCACAAATTCAGACTTTAGAGGTCAATTCTGAAAATTTACACAAGTATAAGGAATACCTATGCGTGTAGGCCTTTTGTTGGTTTTATCCTTCTTTGTACCTTTGAGGAATGAATAAATAATGTTTTGCTTCAAGATGTTGTTTTCTGGCTTTAGACCCCCTAGCTTGAAAACTTTTATTTTAAGTGACATGCCCAAGGTCACACAGCAAGCCCATGGAAAAGCCAGGATTTATAATTCAGGAGTTTCTGACTCCCAGTCCTGAGCTGACTTTAGTAGAAATCATGCTGCCAGTCAAGCATCTATTCATCTGAATAGATGTTCTATTGAAAACCACTCCTGGAATTCAGACTATGTAAGTGCTAAGAATATTTTTTTGTTAAAACATATCAGAACTGACTAGGCTATAGTGGATATGTACAGACATTGGGCTAGAGAATCATTCCACTGGTTCCACTAGCTTAGAACCTAGTCTGTGGCCTCCAACTGTCAGAAGATGGAGGGCACAGCAGCACAAACTGCCCACAGGCCCCTCTCTGCTACAGGTCCTGAAGCATCTCAATGTAGCACACACAGAGACTGGGGAAAGACAGTGAAATGTCAAGACCAGGGTGGCCATGAGATGAACTTAAGTAACTTGGCCAAAGCCACTGATCAGCAGCAGAGCTGGAAATAAAAAAATCAAGGTGTCCCATTCCCTTCTTTTGACTAGTATATGGACATCCAAGGCCTGATTCTCCATTGTCCTACACTGTGTGTTGACATTTATACATGAAAAATTAGTGTAAAATGCTATTTTTCTGATTTGGTATCATTTTATGTCCACTTTGCAAGGTTAAAAAGAATACACAAGGTGCAGGGCAATGGTGAATCAAGTGCCCTTCCTCTAATCCCGGGGTCTCAAACTCCTGGCCCGTGGGCCATCTGTGGCCCAAGAAACTCCCCACTGCGGCCCATGAATTACGGATGCAGGCAGATGCTGCTGGCAATGTCTCTGTAGGCTCCACCCCCATAGCTCCCATTGGCTAGGGGAGAGGGACAGAGATATCATCATTAGATGCTGGGCAGGGTCAGCCATGGAGACAGCATCATTTTTTCCGCAATGAATATAAACAAGTCAAAATACCGAACACAACTATCTGATGCACACTTTAATGCAATCCTGAAGGTTGCAACTGCTCAGTCACGGAAGCCAAACATCAACAAACTGACAGAACTGAAGCGTTGCCAGGTGGCAAACACTAAAAACTCTCTGGCAGGCGAAGAATTGTATAAAGTTGTATGACAGCTTTATTATTTCTAAGCAATTCAAAATAAAAAATACAATATAAACATTTTCTTTTCTGAACAACATCTTCAGTGACATGATTGGCCCACTGGGAGGATTTGAGGACTGGCACTGGCCCTACGGCAAGCTGAGTTTGAGACCCCTGTTCTACTCTCGTAATATTTATTTATTGCTATGTATTCAGCCCATTAAAAAAAAAAACAAGACTGAGTATTTGATTCAATGTCCTGTAGAAGCAATTAGTGCCCTGGGTTGACTACAGACTTTCATTTCATAGGTTTTAAATACACTTTGATTTGATTTTACAAATATCCCCTTGATTTTGTGTTAGGTAGAAGGTAAAGAGGTGGACTCATTAATTTTCCTGAGTACCTCATGTAGAGAATTAAGAAGTTATATATAGTATTTTTAAGTATCATATGCCCCTCAGATTGTTTGATATTAATCTGCTGAAATTGG
This sequence comes from Chelonoidis abingdonii, assembly GCF_003597395.2. Taxonomy (NCBI): domain Eukaryota; kingdom Metazoa; phylum Chordata; order Testudines; family Testudinidae; genus Chelonoidis; species Chelonoidis abingdonii. The sequence goes on from NC_133771.1 coordinate 51,398,794, forward strand.
AAGAGACTATCAAGGGCAAATCCAATAAGAAATGAAATAATTGCAAAGATAAGACACATCTCCAAAGCACGTTAGATAACAATGGCTGAGCCATCAATGGAAAAAAAAATACCTGTTTGGATCCATCCAGTTTAGAATGGTTCATTTTTTCAAAGTCTAAGACTTGGATCCAAGGGGATCTAAAACCTCAAAGACTCTAGAGAACGAAAAGGGGTTGGCTGAAGTAGGAAGGCCTACCCAGTGCTTGAAGTGCAAAGCTAACAGGCTGGCAAACGCACTGGAAAGAGATAGAAACTGCGGTAGGATCAGTCTGCTTTCTTCCTGCCAGATATGGAGTTAGCTGAGCTGAAGGAATTTACAAAGGTATAAGGAATATGCATGCGTGTAGGCCTTTTGCTGGTTTTACTGTTTGCTTTACATGCTTTTTACCTTTGAGGAATGAATAAATAATGTTTTGCTTCAAGATGCTGTTTCAGGCTCACTAAAATCATATGCTGTCAGAGGCTCCTGATGGGAAATTTTTACAGGTACCCAATCTCAGTTTGGCTTTTGTCCTTAACATGGTTGGGAACCAAGGGAGCTGCAGTCCAGAGATCCAGTCCGTGAGTGGCTGGCCCACATGGTTGCACCCCGAATGAGGTGCAGAAAGTAGTCTGGCCACCTAAAGGGTGCACTTGAGAGGGACTAAAAGAGGTCCAAGGTGCAGTTCATCTGGCAGCTGTTATATCTCAACTGAGCACATCCATACTCTTTTCCTCTCCAAGATAAATAATCCTTGTTTTTGCAAATTTTCATTATGTGTCAGTCCTGCCATAGTTATCTATGAAAATCTTCAGTATACCATTATAGTGACTAACTGTGCACATAGTAGTTCCAGTAAAGTAAAGCATATAAAAATGTTGACTATTTTGGCCAATCAACATTATTAATTATTATTATTATTTCTTTTGTGGTAGCACTTAGAAGCCTAGATTAGATTAAGTCCTCTTTGTGGTAGATATTGTATCATAGATAGGCATAGTAAGTGGCAGACCCTGCTCAAAGGAACTTAACCATCAATAGATATCTATTTGTCCAAATTAAATAAATGCTGTCATTGTGCAGCTCATTTCTCCACAATGTGTTTCAGTCTGTCTGGTGTTTCTCACAATCTGCACAGCTTTTAATAGTTACAATTGACAGCATCAAAAAGTTTGGCAAAGTATTGCCAACTTCCTCGTTAGAATCCTTCTTGTTAAATAACTCTGGCCCCAGTGCTGGCCCTTTCCACTATGAGAAGCAGACATGCACTGTGACTGTTTCCTATCAATGTAACCCATAACTATACTTTGTCCCTTACTCTTTGGTTATTCATTTTTTTTGTAGTCTAGTATGAGGAAGCCTATCAAAAGCTTTATGAAAATCAAAGTACATTATATTCAGCTTGTCATCTTTATCTACTTTTATTAACTTTTTTCAGAGAACTCTGGCAGGCTGAAGAGGCACAATTTTCCCTTACAGAAGCTGTGTTGCTTTGACCCTATTAAATTATATTTATCCAAGTACTCTACTATTCTGCCCTTAATTAAAGTTTCAATCAATTTCCCGAAAATGGTAGCGAAGCACCCTAGTCTGTAATTCCTAGGATTTCCTTTGGCTTCTTTTGTTAGAGAGTCACCACATTAGTGCCTTGCAGTCTTTTGGAACAATTGCTTCCTTTAAAAATATAGTATACTTTGCACTAGTATTTCTGCCATTTCATTGATTGATTTATATTTTGTCACAGGGCATGACTCCTTTCCTGCCTTCCCCTCACAGAAACAGCATGGAGTCCTGTGGTCCTACCTTTACTGTATTCTTTTAAGTTCCCTCCACCATTTCTGCAACAATCTAGTTACAGAACCAACAGTGCTTTTTGTCCCTCTCCCTAAGACCTGAGGGGAACAGAGGTCTCCCTTCCTTGAGGCCTCCATGTAACTAAGTTCAACTAGCCCTGGTCCCCTCTCTCCCTTGGCCCTTCCTTCCTGCCTCTTTATCAGCCTTGGGCCAATTGGCTTCTTTTCCTAGCCAGCTACTCACCCTGGTTGTCTAACTGCACCTGTCAGCCTTCTCAAGGGGAACTAATTAACATCTGAGTGTTCAGAGTGTAGCCTCACCTGTTCACAGCCACGCATTCTTTCAAATATTCCCATAATACTCTAAAGGTACATGGGGGGTGGGGATTCACAAGAGGAAATCAGGTTCCATAATGCCCACCCTAACTTTGCAGCCTTAACTTTTAGGTGCCCTACTGCCTAGTGGATTTCACAACTCTGAGTTAGATACCCAAGAATGGGGTTCATGGAAGCCAGCACACTGTGCAGGCAGCCACCTAAGATAGCCAATAAGAAATGCTGAGTGGTGTGGCCTAACCCCCATCTCTCAAAGGGATTTAGAAACTTAAGTTCTTGCCACAGAGAGGCACTTATCTTCATTTAAGATTCACAGGTTCACATCCTGGAATTAGGCACCTACATCAGTCAGTTTCATCCCCTTCCTGCTCACAGGATCACAGAGCCTCCTTTCTAGCCTGAACCCAAATGTCTACACTGCAATTAAAAAGTCCCATAGCCTGAGCCCCATAAGCCCAAGTCAACTGACATGGGCCAGCCATGCATGTTTAATTGCAGTATACACAAAACCTTAGGGATTTTAGGTGCCTATAGGTTTAGGCTGCAGCTGTGCAGGGATTTGTGAATGTCAGGAGTGCATAAATTCTATGCAGTGAAAAGAAATATAGCCTAGAAGAGGATCTTGATAAATGAACAGATGTGTTGGAGAGACATGGGCTCAAAATAAGCGGAGGAGAAACTGAGTATATGCTATGTAATATCAATGATGCGAATACTGAAGACTTATCCTTGAAATTAAATAGGCAAACAATATAAAAAATGCAGTTTCAAGTATCTGAATTCCAGAATCCAGGAAAATGGAGGACTAAATTAGAGCTAGAATAATAAATGTTTAGCTCAAATGGAGAGAGATAAGGAGTGTAGTATGTCACAGGAAGATACTACTAAGATTAAAAGGGAAAGTCTGTAAAATAATTGTCCATTTTTAATATATGAACTGAGTATTGGGCAACAAAGAAGACACATAAGCAATTGATCTGTTCCACAGAAATGCAAATGTTGAGATGGATGAGCAGTATAAGCAAGGAAGACCATATACTCAAAATGACAGACAAACAAAAGGAATCAGAGAGTGTGGGCTCAGATAGTTGGTCATGTAAAATGCAGTCCAGAAAACTATATGGATAAGAGTCCAATAGATCAAGACTGAAAGAAAAAGACAGAGCGGCTGTCCCTAGAAGAAATGGTCAGGTGTCATAAAGGAAGATATGTTCATGCCAAACCAGCCTGATTTTCTTCTTCGATAGGATAACTGATTTGGTGGGTAGAGGGAATGTGGTGGACATAATATACCTGGACTTCAGCAAGGCTTTTGACACAGTCCCACATGACATTCTGATAAGTAAGCTGGAGAAATGCAGGCTTGACAGAACTACCATTAAATGGACACATAATTGGTTAAACAACCACAAGCAAAGAATCACTATTAATGGAATGATGTAAGATTGGTGGGAGGTCTCAAGTGAAGTTCCACAGGGATTTGTTTGGGAACAAGTGTTGTTGAACATCTTTATTAAAGACCTGGATGTGGGTATAGAGAGCATACTTATCAAGTCTGCAGATGACACAAAGCTAGAGAGTGATACCAATACTTTGGAAGACAGAGGCAAAATTCAGAGGGATCTTGGTAAATTGAAGAAATGGGCTATAGAGAACAAAATGAAATTAAACAAAGACAAATGTAAGGTGCTACACTTAGGGAAGAAAACACAAATGAACAAATACAGAATGGGGGAAAACTGGCTTGGTAGAAGCACTGCTGAAAAGGATCTGGGAGTTGTGGTGGATCACAGCTTCAACATGAGTCAGCAATGGATGTCACAAAAAAAGCAAATGCAATTTTAGGTTGCATCAATAGAGGCATAGGATGCAAATCATGAGAGGTGATAGTACCACACTACTCAGTGCTGGTAAGGCCTCACCTGGAGTACTATGTCTGATTTTAGTCACCATTGTATAGAAAGGATGTAAAGAAACTGGAAAGGATTCAGTGGTGACTGACAAAGATGATCAGAGGGATGGAATGCAAGCCATATGAGCAAAGGCTGAACAAACTGGGTATATTTAGTTTGGAAAAGAGGAAATTAAGGGGGGACATGATAGTAATCTTCAGATTCTTGAAAGACTGCCACATAAAAGATGGAGAAAAGTTGATCTCTTTTGCCACAGAGGGCAGGACAAAAGGCAAAGAGTTCAAACTACAGCATAGCAGATCTACATTAAATCTCAAGAAAAACTTCCTAACTGTAAGAATAGTAGGACAATGGAACAGACTGCCTATGAAGGTTGTGGAAGCTTCTTCACAGGAGGTTTTTAAAAGGAGGCTGGACAGCCATCTCTCTTGGATGGTTTAGACTAGTGTTCCCCAACTTTTCAGTGTGGCAGGCGCTGGATGACTAGCCACTGAAGAGTGTGACCGCCGGACAAGCAGCCGCCAAAATGTTGCCGAGAAGCGGAAATAACAAGAATCGTTGCCGCTGTAAGGCCACCAAGAAGCAGTGTCATCAAGAGGCGTCACTGCCAAAATGCTGCCAAGAAGCAGCGGCATTTCGGCGGCAATGCTTCTTGACATTGCCGCTTCTTGGCAGCATTTTGGCGGCTGCTTGTCTGGCAGCCATGCTCCTCAGCGGCGGGGCACTCCCTTGTCAGTAGGCAGGCACACATAGATGCCTGGCAGGTGCTATGGTGCCCTCAGGCACCATGTTGGGGACCACCGGTTTAGACACAAGAACTCCTGCATGTTTTCGGAGGGACAGAGTAGATGACCTCGCGGTCCCTTCTAACCCTCTGATTCCATGATTCTGTGTTAGCATGTGGTGTGATAGAGAACTTGACGCTGAACAGAATATTTTAGAGGGAAGGGATTCATAGAGTGGTCCCCATTTGATAGGATCAATGCGAGGAAGAAGAAGAATAGCGCCAAAATATTGTACTAAGATGTCTAAAGTGTCAGTGAGGTACCTATATTCCCCTTGTGAATCCCACCCACAGTTCTTTACAAATACAGAAAAGACAAGGTCCCTGGCTTGTGAAATTTATTATCTAATTCATATATATAATTAGAGGAATACTATCCAGTTCTAATTTGGTTTATATTTTATTTAATCTGATGTTTGTAGGTGTATATGATATGGACATCCATCAAACATCAAAGAAATACATTTTTGAAATGGTATACTGGTTTGGGGATGAAAGTTCTACTTTGGCATCATGGAAAGAATGGATGTAAAACAGGATAAAATAGGTAGTACTAAAAACCCAACTACTCATACATATAAATACACCACCAAAATCTTTTTTCAAATTAGGAAATAACTGTCATTTTAAAGATTTGTGAAGTATTTGAAATATAATAAAACACTTAAAATGTGCCTTTGTTATAATTTGTGACATGCAATGTTTCGTGTGAATCTTTACATGTCAGTAAAATGTGTAGTCAAAGCAAGGTGCAAATTTTTTTACACTAATATTTAAGGCAGGTTTTAGTAGTACAATTCAAATATTAATAACTATGGAATTGATTACATGTTGGAAAACACATGGCTGATATTTTTTCTGGTTCTCTGGCTAAGCACAAATATTTTGGCTTGTTTTGTCACAAGGGGTCTCTGATGCTCATCAGCAAGTGGTGGTGTTTGGAGGTGAGGGGGGAGACAGAGAATGTGTTGGAGGTAGGTCTACTGACTCCACTGACAATCATCATGGAGCTTGGCCTGGTCTAGCAACCATCTCTGAAAACACCAGGTGGGGAATGAGCTGCAATCCACCAAAGGCACTTGAGGAAATAACAAGCCAACAGTCAAACCTTTAAGAAAGCAACACAGATAATGTGAGGGTTGGGGACAGATTGTGTGGGGATAGAAAACTGCAGCACCTTTATAGTTATGTAATATTTTGGATGCTTATCAGAACTCAATTCCACATTTTGGGGGGTCCCTGTAACTATCTTTAGGCATACTGGGCAGAAGCTATGCCAATTTACACCATCTTCTCTCCTGTATTTAGGAGGGCTAGTATAATTTACACACTTATTGATTGTTTGACTATGATACCATTTGCCTGGCCTTTTTTTTTTTTAACTTTGCTTTGTTTTTTTCCCCCCTTCTTTTAGTTCCTACGTAGTCCCAGAACTAAGATGCAAATTATTTAAACTGGAAAAGGAAATTATTTCACTTTGGGATTAACAATTAAGCAGAGAAAAAACTGCATCTGGAGTTACCACAAATGTCTGTGCGAAATCTATACACCGGTAGCCCTCTAGTGTGTTTGGTTCAATGTACAGCTGAACATATGGATAAGATCCTTTGGTAACATATTTACAGCTAGGAAGGAATCCTGGAGGGTGACTGGGGCAAAAGATCTATTTAACTCTTTTCTTATCACCCAAGTTTTTATCATATTATGGCTTACGATCTCTACTCCTGTAACTGATTAATCATAAATGCTCTGAGTTTTTTTGGTTCATAGTGAGGAACAAAGAAACAAGTTGTGTCCATTCCTGCTGTTTTTTTGTAGTTGCACATCATACTTTTTCTATGTAAACACTGATCTTGGGACCACATTACAACTTGTCTGCTCATACATTACGGTGATCTCTCTGCATTTTGTCTGTCTTTTCTACTTTCAGTCATATAGACTCTATACTATTGTTAAATGCAAAGCTTGGACTTGTTATTGTTATCTTCACTTGTTGACTGGAGGATCTGCATGGGATGAGACAATTCACCTCACCAACAAACATGTGGATCAGTGACCTCCTCACTGGTTTCTGTATATAAATGTGAGCATTTACTGTGTCAACTTTAGAAGAGACAACCTGGACAGGGGGCATGGGGTAAATAGCTTCATCAGAACAATAGATTTCTCTCTTTCAGCCTCACTGAAAAATAAATAAATAAATGAGAACTAACTATTATACCACGTCTTCTTGAAATTTTATGCTCACATTTCAAGTAACTGTAGCATTTCACAGAAAAATACAAATGTCAAGTATGCAAAATCACCTGAAACAAAACAAATTAAACTGCTTTAAACATATTTTGTTGGATTGTTTTTTGCCACTTCTCATTTTACAATTAAAAAAAAAAAAACAAGTTTCAAGATAACTGAGTGACTGTGCCTTAAAGAATACAATTATCAGTAAAATAAGCATTTAGTAATGCGCTCTTGTATGCAACGATGAGATCACTGGGACTATTCACTATGTATGGTAGCAAGGTTTGACTGATTAGCATTTCCTTTGCTACGTTTTATATTCTTAGTGCAACAAACCAAGCCACACTTTGAGTATTAAGCTGATGTTTAGCTAAGTAGGACTATCCAAAACTCGGAGTAGCAGAAACTAAGAACCTGAAGCAAAAGGAGGTTTTTCCACTGATGTACCAGGGCTTTGAATCAGGCCCTAAGTAACTTAAATATCCAATTAGTTAATTTAGTAGGGTTTTATTGTTTCTTTTTGTTTTAATGTCATACTAGGGCAGTGATCGGCAATCTTTGGCACGGGGCCCATCAGGGAAATCCACTTGTGGGCCAGGATGGTTTGTTTACCTGCAGCATCCACAGGTTCAGCTGATCACAGCTCCCACTGGCCATGGTTCACTGTTCCAGGCCAATGGGGGCTGCAGGAAGCAGCACGGGCCAGCACATCCCTTGGCCCATGCTGCTTCCCGCAGCCCGCATTGGCCTGAAATGGTGTACCGCAGCCATTGGGAGCTGCAATAGGCCGAACCTGCGGATGCTTCAGGTAAACAAATTCTCCCGGCCTGCCAGCGGATTTCCCTGATGGGCCATGTGCCAAAGGTTCTGATCCCTGTACTAGGGTGTAATTCTGTTATACCAAGGGGAAGCATTCTATATGCTGTACATCAGAATATACTTTTTAGGTATTACATCTTATGCCCTGATTCTACACTCAGATCCAAGCACACAGACCCCTGTATCCATGTTGAAACCCATCAGCAGGGATCTACTCACTGTGATGTTTAGATGTGCTTGTAATTAGAACTGGGAGCACTGGCTGTTGGGAGTCTGAAAGGACAGGAAACAGGAAGGAGGGGGAAGGAGTTGAGGAGGCTGAGTGAGAGTTACAGAGGGTGCAACAGCAGCTTGGTATAAGGTTTCCACTGTAAAAATAAAGTCCTGTTGAAGTTGTTAGTAACTTGCCTGGTTGATACAACACCCACGCAGATCTGATTGCAGGAGTTTTGAAAATTTGCACGAATTTTATGAACACGTCTTACTATGTGAAGTTATATTTTGGATTTCTTTTAATGTTGTTATATGAGGAAGAGGAGATTTTATGTCTTATTATGACCAGAACAAGAGAAAAATGCAGTTAAATGCTTAAAGCCTTGTCCTGCAACCCTAACTCATACTGGCTTCATGATAGTAGGACCATTGAACCTTCTTGCAAAATCAGCCTTCTCTTACCCACTAAGCACTAGAATACTGTGGGCACAAAGATTGTATCTGGGCTCTTCAAACAACTCAATCTATCTTTATTGATCTTTGTGGTCAATAATACAGACACACACAGTTAAAGCTAGAATTACAGAACTTCACACAGTACCAAAATTAAGCTTCTCAGCCTATTTACATTTAAATTACATAGTTTACCTTCACTTGGATCAAATATGCAAGCTAATCTGTTTAAAATGTATGATTTTATAACATACAGTACACCTTTTGAATGTAACTTACATTTTCAAATCTCCAAACACCATTGAACAACATTCAACTTTTGTAATAATATATACATTTATATATGTATAATAATAATATACATCTCCACTGAGTATACGATACACAAGTTATTTGACTCTGGCTTGGTAGTAATATGTACTATCAATGCAATGGACTCTCTGACTAGATGTTACCAGGCATGTTTGTTCTATTGAACCTATTAGTATAGGTTATTTTTTAACTATTGATAAAATTAATGGATCAGTTTAACTAAAAGTGGAGTAATAGGATTGAACTGAGTACAAAACACTAAGAAAACAGAAATTATACAGTGCATGTATAGACTCAGTGATCCACTTACTTTGGCTAAAATAAGAACTCTATCAAGAATATACACAGGGCTAAAGATTAAATTAAGTGTACCTACAGCTATCAAAACTTTTTAGAAGAATAACAGGTTTTTTAAGTTATGTTTTATTTAAATGGAACCCAAAAAGTTACAAAAAAGTGCAGTTTTTATAAAGTTTTTTTTTAACTGCCATACTTTTAAAACCATATTTCCATATTGTTTCCTTGCAATTTCATCTTCTAATTATAGTTTTCCATTACCTGGAAGTCTTAATGCTGACTTTTTCTATGGCGGCTTTAGCCATTTAAAGACTGCAGATCAAACAAATCTTTAGCACTGCAGTTCGTAATACAGTAGAACAGACATTTTGACTGTTGCTCAAATGCAATTATCTTCTCAACTGCTATGAATTTGGGCTTATGGTTGGTATGCTTTGAAAGCTCAGCTTCATGAGCCCATATTTATTGGTGTCACAGAGATAATTGCATTTGATTTTCTTTCCTTTGCCAACTGCAAGCAGTTTCAGTAGCAATTTTATGATCTGACCTAAATGTATAAATGATTAGCAAAATGTGACTTGGCGAGTGGCAGTTTAATCACTGCCTGCAGCCCATCATGCCTTAAAAGATATAATACATTTTTCAAATGAAGCTCTAGAGATGAAATGCTGGCCTCTTTCCTGCAAGGAAAGAACTCCAACATACAGGAGTAGAGATATTGTTGGGGGGAAAAATACATACTGAATATGAAGGACACTTATGCCAAGCAGGAACAGGCACCCAGCTGGCAAATGTGATCATTTCTAGAGATTAGTACAGCTCCAAGCTGTATTCATTTTAATGTGAAGCTATTTTTAAATATTCACATTGGGTTAATATTTAGCCTTGCTATATCTTGAGAAAGAGCTAGTGGTGCAGAGATATACTTAAACAACATGGCTCTTGTCAACAGGCAGCTACAGTATTAGCTCTTTCCATCCCACTCTATTTCCAGGAGGATAGATAGATGATAGATAGATAGATAGATAGAAGGGCTGTCGATAATGGCATTTAACTCATGCGATTAACTCAAAAAATTAATTGCAATTAAAACAGTGAATTGTGATTAATCACAGTTTTAATTACACTGTTCAAAAATAGAATACCAATTGAAATTTATGAAATATTTTTGACTGTTTTTCTACATTTTTAAATATATTGATTTCAATTACAACACAGTATACAAAGTTGACAGTGCTCACTTTATATTATTATTTTTATTACAAATATTTGCACTTTAAAATTGCAAACGAAATAGTATTTTTCAATTCACCTGAAAGTGAGAACAGATGTTTGCATGACACTTTTGTAGCCAGCATTGCAAGGTATTTACATGCCAGTTATGCTAAACATTCATATGCCCCTTCATGCTTCGGCCACCAATCCAAAGGACATGCTTCCATGCTAATGATGCTTGTTAAACAAATAATGCATTAATTAAATTTGTGACTGAACTCCACGGAGGAGAATTGTATGTCCCCTATTCTGCTTTACCCGCATTTCAAATTATAGCAGTCTCGGATGATGACCCAGCACATGTTGTTCATTTTAAGAACACTTTCACTGCAGATTTGACAAAACACAAAGAAAGTACCAATGTGAGATTTCTAAAGATAGCTACATCACTTGATCCAAGATTTAAGAATCTGAAGTGCCTTCCAAAATCTGAGAGGGACGAGGTGTAGAGCATGCTTTCAGAAGTGCTTAAAAAGCAACACTCTAATGCGGAAACTACAGATCCCGAACCACCAAAAAAGAAAATCAATCTTTCTGCTGGTGGCATCTAACTCAGATAATGAAAATGAACATGTTTCAGTCCGTACTGCTTTGCATGATTATCGAGCAGAACCCGTTATCAGCATAGACACATGTCCTCTAGAACGGTGGTTGAAGCATGAAGAGAAATATGAATCTTTGGTACATCTGGCACATAAATATCTTGCAAGACTGGCTACAACAGTGCCATGTGAATGCCTGTTCTCACTTTCAGGTGATATTGTAAACAAGAAGCAGGCAGCATTATCTACTGCAAATGTAAACAAACTTGTTTGTCTCAGCAATTGGCTGAACAAGAAATAGAACTGAGTGGACTTGTAGGCTCTGAAGTAGTTTTACATTGTTTTATTTTTGAATGCAGGGTTTTTTTACATAATTCTACATTTGTAAGTTCAAATTTCATGATAAAGAGATTGTACTATAGTACTTGTATGAGATGAATTGAAAAATACTGATTCTTTTGTTTTTTACAGTGCAAATATTTGTAATGAAATGAAATATAAAGTGAGCACTATAAACTTTGTATTCTGTTTTGTAATTGAAATCAATATATTTGAAAATGCAGAAAATATCCAAAATTATTTAAATAAATAGTATTCTATTATTGTTTAACAGTGCAATTAATCATGTGATTTATTCCAATTTTTATGTCTCTTGACAGTCTAGATAGATAGATAGATAGATAGATAGAGGCACTGAATTTGAGGATTTTGTGCTTTGACTAAAATTGTGTTAACTGTCTCAGGGTGATATATATTTCAACCACATTAGAGACTGAATAATCTAACTCTATGTAAGCAAAGTGCAGGAAAGTTGAGGAAGCAAAATCCACAACACAGGGCAAGAAAATGAAGGCTGTTGTGTATACCTCCCGTGCTATAGCTGCTGTTCCAGTCTATGGACTGCAATAACAACCACAGCCCTTTAGTGTTGGGACCCCTGGATCTGTGTAAGTCTGGACACTTTGAACTTTCCCTTTCTTTGTGGGGTCAACATAAAGATCCTCTAAGTGGCACATATGGGGTGCACTAATAGCCTATATCAGGGGTCGGCAACCTCTGGCACGCGGCTCGCTAGGGTAAGCACCTTGGCGGGCCAGGCAAGCACCTTGGCAGGCCGGGTCAGTTTGTTTACCTGCTGCGTTGGCAGGTTCGGCCAATTGCGGCTCCCATGGGCTGCAGTTCACTGTCCCCGGCCAATGGAGGTGGCAGGAAGCCACGGCCAGCACATCCCTCACCTGTGCTGCTTCCCGCCGCCCCCATTGGCCTGGGACAGCGAACCGCGGCCAGTGGGAGCCGAGGTCCGCCAAACCTGCTGATGTAGCAGGTAAACAAATTGGCCCGGCCCACCAGGGTGCTTACCCTGGCGAGCCACGAGCCAGAGATTGCCGATCTCTGGCCTATATAATCCCTATAACAGGTCTTAAACAGTGCCAAAGTCTTAGAACTGGCTTCATCTACCCCATATGGGATTGTCACCCTCAGTGAGGTTCAGAAGGAGGCCTGAAGTTCTACTAGTACTTGTTCCACAAGACATTGGCTTAGAATGGTTTATAGCATTTCTTCCCTTCAAGTGTGCCCTCCTGATTTACGTCTTGAGTAATTCATTAAGGAGTTCTAAACCTGAAAAAAACCCACTAAAGCCAAACCTGTATTTAACAAAGCAAATTTGTTTAACAACGACTGAAAAAATGTAGTACCTTGTTTAAGCTCTGATTTAATAAAAAAAATAAAAAGTACAGGGAAGACAGCATGAACAGTTTGTTCAGGTGTAAGATATTTAAAATGATTTTATAGTACAGATTTCTAACATGATTATTTCCAATTACAAATAAAAAACATACATTAATAGAGTTTAACAATAGCTTCACAATTTCTAATGATTAATCTATTGCTGCCAATCTTACACTTCTGGGAAGGAAAAATCAAAGCTAACAGTTAAGGTTCAAAAAAGTTATGAGACATGCACTAGTTATAAAGGACAAATTCCTACTTTGAGCTCTTTGAAGAAAAGTATGAAGACTATTCCAATACAGCTGAGATCCAGTTCCCGATATGGTTGAACGAGTTTCAATAATAACAACTCCTAATGCCAGTATATAGGCTGATTCTCAGACATCCAACATTTCTGCATAAACACTACTATCTACTATTTCCTGCTGCTGATGGATGAAAGAAAGAAAGAAAGCATGATTTCAAAAAGACTATAATAGTGTATTATGACCACTGTGTCCCATTGTGTTCTGCATATCCATTTGTCAAGGTTCCTTCCTCACTCTGAACTTTAGAGTACAAATGTGGGACCCTGCATGGACACTTCTAAGCTTAATTACCAGCTTAGATCTGGTCTGGCTGCCACCATTCACAAGCACTGCCTTCCTTGGGTAGCCTTGAGAAACTTCACCAATTTCCTGGTGAACACAGATCCAAACCCCTTGGATCTCAAAACAAGGAGAAATTAACCATCTCTCCTCCTTTCTCCCACCAAGTCCTGGTGGATCCAGATCCAATTTCCTTGGATCTAAAAATAAGGAAAAAATCAATCAGGTATGAAGAAAAAGGCTTTTAAGTAAAGAAAAGAAAGGTAAAAGAAAACCCTCTGGGAGAGAGTAGCATACCAGCTACTCTCACAGACAACAGATTCCAAACACAGAGGATGTTCCCCTGGGCAAAAACTTAGTTACACAAAAAATACCCAAATACCCAGTTTTTGATAAATCTCTTAATGGTACCAAGACAAGTTACAAAGAAAATAAACATACACCTATTTATCCCTTTCTAAAAGTTACTACTCTGATAAGAAGCTGGTTCCTTGATCTTTTTCACTCTGGCTGAAACTGAGACTCTAAACAAAGGAAAACTTCCCTCCTTCCTTTTGAAACTTATTGTTTCCCCATTGGTTCCTCTGGTCAGGTGTCAGCTAGGCTAGGTGAACTTCTTAACCCTTTACAGGTAAAAGAGGCATTAACCCTTAACTATCTGTTTATGACAGCATTGGTGGCCCTTTTGCAAATAAGTTGGCCCTAAACCTTTACTTTCCGTCAATTACAAAAGGCTGATGTCTTACATATCTTTTTCTTCCTGTTTATTCTTCTTCCCTCATCGCAGTTTCAGTTCTTTGAAACTGGCACTCCAGTGCCTACCAGAAATCATGAAGCAACAGAACACTGAAGCCCTGTTTTCAATCACAGATAAAACAGTCTACATACAGCATGGTAGCCAGCAGCTACACTTCTGATATAAACAAAGATTCTGAAAATTATTTTTACAAATAGAAAACAAATACTGCAAGTTTAATATTCCAGAATTAAACTGATTGAATTATGGAAAATAACTTGTTACACCTGTTATTTTTTTCTGCAAACTATAATTATGCTAGGGTGGCAAAGGAAAATGTTTATATTTATCTTACTTAGGAAATAAAAGATTTAGATAAAGTCAGTCGTAGTTGAGGGCACTCAGCACTTCACAAAATCAAGAGTGGAATCCTGGCACCACTGAATTCAATAGCAAATCTTCCCAGGTCTTTAGAGGAAAATATAATTTTGTGTGATATAAAAAAAGAATAAGATCCAAAAACAAGAGGGCACTAACTGAAATTAAGAACAGATCAGCTGTTAAAGGAATTCAGGAGAAACTTTATAGCACACGGAGTAATTAGCATGCAGAACATAGCAAAGTCACCAGTGGAAACCTGCAACTGAACATATTAAAAAAGAGTTACTGTAGAAGAAAACATGTTACAGTCTAGACAGATAGTTGCAAGGACTAAACTGTGGGTTACAGAATTATAGAAGTTATACCAACACACACACACACACACTATCCCGCTTGCCATACTCATGCATACAGCTCCATTAAATCCCAGGGGATGACTCACAAATACAGAGAGCAAGATTTTGCTTCTAGTCTTTTACCACACCAACACAACATTATTCCCTATAGTTTTATCTATTCTTGATGTAAAAGCCTCAAGTGCTGGAGCTTCCCCACATCCCATGGGATGCTATACCATAATCTGATAACTTTTGCTGACAGGATTTTTTTTCATGATATTCACCTGCATTTCTTCCATTCTTAATGTTATCCCATTATTTTTAGTTACACCCATATGTCATCCCCAAAATTAACCTTCTTTTAACACACTTCGATTACTATATGCTCCATTGATTGTCATGTAGTGAAAAAGCAGCACATTACTATCTATCTATCTATCTATCTGTCTATCTATCTATCTTTAAATTGAAAACAAATACTCAAAGTTTTGTAAATTTAAACACTTTCAAACAGGTCAACTAATCACCCTCAACAGGGGTTGACTGGACTATCCTAGGCCCTTTAATTGGATTAGGCCCCTTAATTGTTCTTTATTGTATGATGATCTCATCCAGAACCCTAATTATTCCTTCTTGTCACATCATATTGCATATTTTTATCTAATTTGTTGGTCTCTATTGGCTCTCCATTGCAACATTTGTGCTTTCCAGACTTTTCCTTTTAATACCGGTCCAAAGCCTATGGAAGCCTTTTTGCTGGCCTGAGCGGATTTTGGATCTTTCTCTTTGAGTATCTAGATCATTATTATTTTCACCAGGGTGCATCAGCTGAGACACAATGGGCCAAATTCTCCTCAGCTCTAGCAGTGTCTATCAAAAGTAATTCTTTTGAAATCCAGATGTAATAAGGAAATATGTCTCAATTTGTCATTTGCTGTCCATATTTCTAATATCCCCCTGACCCTTAAAGATGCTAGTTATTTCACCGAGTGTCAAACATCTTCCAAGTTAGCATTATCAGGAAATGTTACTAATATTCTCTTTCTAGATCATTCATAATAATGTTATACAAGACAGAACCAAACACTGATCCCTGCAAATCATATGACCTTATTCTGTCCTGAGATGTTACTCTTCAAAGTGATTTAATATTTTAGCTATTTTATATAAATTACTCAGGAGAAAATAATGTATCATGTAAATCTTTTACAACTCACTGCCTTGAAAGAATCCTTTACAAGGTTTTTGAAACGTGCCTTTTGTTCCATCCTCCTCTAAATATTCTACTGCTCAGATGCTACAATAGATATATAAATACCAGTCAGACTGGTTTTCCCATTCTGGCATTTCATCTATGCATATGAAAAACTGTCTCTTCAAATCAATTCCGGTATGATATATAATGAACACTAGGGATTTATTTATTTAGATATCTACATATTTGATGAATCTGTACAGATTTTATAGAACACATTTTTAAACTTTAGTCATGTCTTACAACCAATACTAGAAAGTGCTCATAGGTTTATCAGAAGGACATCTGTATAACTTACAGCCCTGTACACAAAATGTAAAAAAGGACCTGGTAACCATCCCATAATAACCTGAAAGACTGTCAACAGGAATGCTTTATGTCTTCTTTGAAACAAAAATAGAAAATTCAGAGGAACTGCATTTATTTTATGAAAAGAAATGGTTTTAATATGATCCTACCATCAAGGCTATGCAGAACACCACCATAAAGAAATCATGGCATTGTTTCAAATTACTAAAACGATCAATCATTTAATCAAGGTCTCGCAGAAGGGCCATTGAGGAAACCATTTTTCCCCATGGTAGTTCTTAATTATTTTTTATTAACTGTGGCATACTGTTCTGGCACTTGAGGCATGGAATTGAATGGGAAGGAAACACACTCTTATCATTTATAATAATAAATGGAAGCCAGCCTACAGGTGCTATTTTGTCATCTAGTAGAGTTTCTTAGAAAAATTTCATGAAATACAAAATAATTTTATGTCATATTAGGAACAGATGTAATCAGACATGGATTATAAAGTTGAAATACATTATTAATTGTAAACAATTGTCATCAGAAACATAGATTTTAAGATTTTGAACTGATATGTAATTATTTAATTTTGGTCTGATCATTACTATTCATTTGATCTTTTCTCTTTAAATAATAACATTTAAAATTTAAAAATAAACCTTAACATAACATTTTTCAGGTGCACACTAACTAATGCATCATTTCTTTTTCCTTACACTTTTGTAAATCAAACTAATTACTCCCTAACCTCTCCTGTATAATACTATCCCTAGGATGTTGATTTTTAGGTGTTATTTGTACAAACACAGACGGATGATGGGTGTCATTTAGAAGTCTGATCCAATTTCCATTGAAGTCGGTGAGATCTGAATCAGGCCTTCTACTCTGCCCACCAGCTGACCTCCAGGCACAGAGCTGCTTGTTGGCTCCATAGATATTCTGCTTTATTTGCAGCAACTGGTGCATCTTTCAGATATCCATTCACTATTGTTTGTGAAGCAGGGACTGGCAATAGTGGGAAGTTAATAGAGAATGAAAGAGGGTCAGGAGGAGAAGGAAGATTCTGCCGCAGGTGAGGATTTGCATAGGATAGGATAGCCAAGCTTTATTCCTCCCCAGCGACCATATAACACTCCCTGTCCCCCTGAAGACTTCCTCAGATCCCTGAAACTGGCTATTCTTGAAGAATCTGAGATAAGGATGTTGATAGCTCAGCAAACAATATTGCATTTGTACTCTTTAGTAAAGGATTTTATTTTACTGCATCACAAATCACCAACATGGCTCAGTCTTTCTTATTCTTATCACAAAATGTGTGTGTATGCTTTCAATATATCTCATGAAAGACTCCTCTCCTCATTTCACTATTGTACAGTAGAAGCCTACGAGAAAGCTCAATGTCAAACATAATAACAAAAGAAGATCCCAAGAGAGAAGTTAATGTTCCCAAACACTAATATGGACCCTATTCCCACAGTTCTCTGCATGCTCTGTAAATCCATCCAAAGTTCCAGTTAGAGGCACAATACTGTTGTTACGATCTTGCTCCTAACTTCAGTGTCAACAAGGCATTTTCTAATAAAACAACATCGTCTCTTAGAGAACAACTTTAGAAAAATCAGCAATACTATTGAATGTCACAGGGAAAATACCCCCCCCCCATTTCATCTTTTTCCACTGAAAGAGTAAGTAGAAATAAGATATGAGAGTCTCAAAAGGGTGTTACGCTTAAAATCCCTGTGTTATAAAATATGCATCTAACATAAGAACATACGAATGGGCACACTTGGTCAGACCAGTGGTCCGTCTAACCCAGTATCATGTCTTCTGATGTGGCGAAAATCAGATGCTATAGCAAGTGGTCAGAAAAGACAATCTGGCCTTAAACTCTAGGACATATGCTGTCATGTACATTTAGGAAAAAGTGGGGCTAGTTTCCTCTTTGCTTCTATGCATATTTTGGCTGCAGTAGGTGGGTCTGGCTAATGACATACTCATATACAGTATATAGGTTTGCAATGTTGGGATGAGTTTAGAATTAAAATATGTTATCTATAGATATTCTCCTTGTAGTCTTTGGAGCAGGTGAAGGATGATTTAAGGGGGAAAGGAACTGATTTTACCTTGATAACATCATATGTCTGCTGGGGTAAACTGGAAAGTATGAAATCCTTCATATCCTATGAAATTTGAATACAAACCCAGAACACCAAATAAAAAGGTACTAGGAAATTTAATGAGCACTGGAGTTTTTGCCAGAATAAAAACTCATCTCTATGCTCTGTTGTTCCCTAATGTATTTTGTCAAGTCTAGTTTTAAATATACCAAGTCATGGTGTTGCCACCACTTTCCTGACAGACTATTCCAAAGAGATAGAGTCTAACAAACATATCAGTTCTCTTACTCAAGGTAACCTATACCACTGAATTTCAAAATAATCTTAGAATTTTGATCTTAAAAGGCTTCAATGACAGAATGAACCCAGACAATTAAAAACCCTATGGTAGGTTTGATAATAGCAAAGTTGTTTTTAAATTCAGCTGTTCCAGCTGCTTTAATTTAAAATGTCTTTCTCTCAATTATATACATAGAATTCAGAAAGGCAGGTGTTTTCTTGAGCATATTTTGTTTGATTCAGTTTTAACTAGCTTTTTTAACTTTGGCTTGCACACAATGACGTCCTGATAGTGTGGTTTTAAAAATATCATAAAGTACTGTTTAAATGGGAATGATTTAATAGCAACTTAAGTCACTAGACTTTCAACTTTTACTTTCCTTTTTCACTGACCCAAGAATTGGCAAACGTAATTAAAGTAGCCTACAGCATCTTTGCACTTCTTCATCCCCTGAGTAACCTATTTCTGTTATAGAAGTTGTGGTTCAGCACACTGTAGGGAGGAATTTGAATCCTCCAATTTTGAAGACTTTCATAGTGCAAGGATATATATTTGAATGGCTTCTTTCTTTTTATGACATCTGCAAATTGTGTCCTTCGGAAGGAAAGCTAGGTTTAGTAGAAGCAGAGGTGTGGTAGGTTTCTCCCTCATCACACCAGTAGTTTATACAGTAGTTGAATTTCTCTTCTGTGAATGGTTGAAAACAAAAGCAGAGAAGAAGCTCTGAGAAGAGCTTTATCGTATACGTAAAGTCCATATATACTTGGAGTCTCACAGAACCCTTCTTTTTATAGGACTCCTGTAGTGGGTCAGTTTAACAGCCAGCTGGCCTAGTGATCCACAGTTGTCTCCAGTTTACTCATCCTGGAGGGGGCCCTGCTGGGTCACATACAACAGGTCTCTGTCCTCTCATGTGTCCCTCCTTCTCTTTGGAGTTCTCTCTTGACAGAAGGGAATTGGACCTATGCCCTCTCACTCCAAGGGGTCTCAACCCAGGGGCCCCAAAGGGTTGTTGCGGTATTCAGACCACTTAGCGGTTCCTCCCAAGTTACACTCTCCATCCAGGTCATTTCCTTCCGGGCTGTGGCTCCTCTCTTTGCGGTATGGTAAAAGTGTTAGCAGTATCAACATAATCTGCCAAAGGCATAACATCTTTTCCTTCAGGGGCTCTCTTGGGTTGCCAACTCCAGAAGAGAAAGAGTATGGATTGCTGCTTCCAGCCTTTCTAATGCTGTAGTCACTCTTCCCACTCTTCCATCAGCCTCTCTTTCCTGTAATGCCTTCTACCCTGTCCCTGGCCTACCAGTGATCCTTTGAAGTGTCCCTCCACCCGAAGCATGCCCCAAAGCTGCTGATGGACAGGGCCTCCAGGCAGGGGTGGCTCAAGGCACCAGCGTACCAAGCACGTGCCTGGGGCTGCATGTTGTGGGGGGCAGCCTGCCAGTCACCATGAGGATGGCAGTCAGGCTGCCTTCGGCGGCATGCCTGCAGGAGGTCTGCCGGTCCCAGCGGCAATTCGACAGTGGGTACGCCGAAGGCACAGGACTGGCAGACCTCCCACAGGCATGTCAACGAATCTGCATTACCAGCAGACTTCTCGCAGGCATGCCGCCAAAAACCGCCTGACTGTCACACTTTGGGCGGCAAAATACATAGAGCCGCCCCTGCCTCCAGGGCCTAGTACTGCCCCTTGCCCTGCTCTGGTTTAGTGTGGGGTCTGTAAACCCCATCACAACTCCAAAGATTGTAACTGCTCTATACCCTGTGCAAGATATTGAAGTCCATGTAAATGCAAGTCATGGCAAAATGTGTCCCAGTGTCTGTTGAAAGGTTTCTGAACAATAACAGAATATATAAGTGAAAGACAACTACTTTTCCACCATTCCTTTCCCCTCTCCCGTGTTCACAGACCTATCAATCAGGGAAGTATATTCCCCAGGGAAGGGTCAAATTTCAGAGTAAACAAGAAAATACAGGTTCCCTTACCAAACTTGGTAAAGATTAAAGGAGTTGTTACACATCAAAAATGAGCCTTTAGATACAAGATTCTCACAACATGGAGGGCAAGACTCAGATTCAGATTTACACAGGTGCAAAGAGTTGGGAAAACATACAAGCGGCCCCTTAAAAACCCTACCCTTCCTGGAGCCCATGTAAGGGCCAGCCATAAACATAGGTCCTGTGCACAGACGAGGGTACAGATTGTGTCTTCCTCCCCTTCTAGTGGTGTCTTCTATTTATCCTGGAGCATTTTTGCAGACACAGGAAACAGCACAGTATCACCATTCATTCTTGTCCATGGCTTGTTGCTCTAGTAAGTCCAGCCTGATCATGTCCTGAATACAATGTCCACCCATCTAGCTGGTGGTCAGCCTCTAGGTAGGACTGATTTTGGTGTGTTCGGATTATTTTCTTTAGCATTCTATTTTTTATTTGTCTTCTGGAGTGTCCTGGTGGGATTCCTCAAAGGCCTCCTTCCCATGGGTCCTAATGAGGAAGACGTCATCAATGTAGCGCAAGTAGAGTAGGGACACCAGCTGAAGTTTGCCATGACATTATTGAGGATACTGTTTTTCTGCTGGCTGCACTTTGTGACTTTGTCCTCACCCAAAACTATTTCAGATTTGGGGGCAATTTACACCTTCAAATCAGCGGCACTACTATGGGTACCCGCATGGCCCCACAGTATGCCAACATTTTTATGACTGACTTAGAACAACGCTTCCTCAGCTCTTGTCCACTAGCGCCGTTACTTTACTTGCACTACATTGATGACATCTTCCTCATCGAGACCCATGGAAAGGAGGCCCTTGAGGAATTCCACCTGGATTTCAACAATTTCCACCCCAGCATCAGCCTCAGCCTGGACCAGTCCACACAAGAGATCCACTTCCTGGACACTACAGTGCAAATAATGATGGTCACATAAACACCACCCTATACCAGAAACCTACTGACAGCTGTACTTGTCTACATGTCTCCAGCTTCCATCCAGGACACATCACACGATCATTTGTCTACAGACAAGCTCTAAGATACAACCATATTTGCTCCAATCCCTCAGACAGAGACAAACACCTACAGGATCTCTATCACGTGTTCTTAAAACTACAATACTCACCTAATGAAGTGAAGAAACAGATTGACAGAGCCAGAAGGGTACCCAGCACAGGACAGGCCCAACAAAGAAAGTAACAGAACACAACTAGCACTCACCTACAGCCCCCAACTAAAACCTCTCCAGGGCATCATAAACAATGAACAAATAGAAACGGGTGGTGTGTGATCAAATTGCCATAGGAAGGATTCCTACTTCCAACAATAAGCTATGTATAACTGTGATCTGGTGTTGCATGGCAACAGAAGCAGCAGAAAAGAAAGAGAACAGCTGGATAGCATTGTATATGAGATTCCTAATCATGATATAATTCTGATAATGGGAGATATGGATGCAAAGGTTGGTAGTGGAGATGGTAATAAAATGATCAAGGTTGGACCATATGGCATTGGGACAGCAAATGATAATGAGGAAAGGTTAAGAACTTGCTCTTAGATGCACAATCTAATTACTGGCGATACTTGGTTATCTCACAAGGACCTGTACAGGTGACTTGAACTCAACAATGGCCAAACCAAAAACCAGACTTACTATCAGCAAAAGGCATAAAAGGTCACTGCTGGATGTACAGAAGTACTGAGTGCGGTAGTGATCATGAACTATTAATAGGAAAGATAAAGTTAAAGTCCAGGAAAAAAAGATGTGTGCAACTGGAGTCAAATTTGATTTTCGTATGTCTAGTGGTGTAATAATTTCCAAATGGAAAAAAGGGTAAACAGAGGGCAGGGATATGTTCCCCAAACCTGTCATAGAATAGAACAACCCTACTTGATTAACTGTGCTCTTTCTGCAGACACATATAGCTATCAACTTGAACCTAATGTATAAAATTGCTTGGGCCCAGGATAAGAATCATCCTTTAAAATAATTTTTAAATCTTTGTTGCTCAGCCACAAGCATTCATCTATTCTACCTACTAGTATATACCTAGGATGTTAGTAAAGCTCCACAAAACAACTGGAAGATATTCCTTTATCAGTGTATCCAACCAGATACAAAAAGTCCTGCTGCTTCTCCCTTTTTCAGATTTCTCTCCCTAAAACATATTATAACACCTATGCAGTTAGGAAGTCAGCAGTCAAGTTTACCAAACAAGACACTCAGAGCTAGATCCACAAAAGAACTTAGGTACCTAAGCCCAACATGTAGGTTCAACTGAGTATCTCAAAACCCTTACTCGGCTGCTGAATAGCCCAGGAGGCCCCTAAAATTCGTACATGCCTGAGTTTGTGCCAGCAAGCATGTACATAGCTGCCTCAGTTTAGGTGCCCGGCTCACATCTAAGTTCCAGCAGGATCTTCAAACTAGGCACTGCTCAGCCTATCTGACCTTCAGGATCTGATCCAATAGATTTCTCAGAGCGTACCTAGAGGCACATAAAACTGTTGGGATGGGAAAAGAGGGGCAGCAGCCCCCTCCCCCCTTATAATGTGTATCTCCGTGATAAGGTACGCCTGTGACGTGGAAGAGCTGAGTTCACCTTTTCCCTAAGCGGGACAAGAGATTTGAACTTGGGTTGCCCACATCTCAAGTGAATGTGCTAACTTCTGGGCTATGGGATATTTTGATGGCAACAGGATAGAGGGGGGTTCTCTTTCAATCACTCCTATTGAAGTGGCTCTACTGGGTATAAGTATTTAAATATGCATTGAACCAAATCAAAAATGAGAATGACACTACAGTCCAAGGTTGGAAATGCAGGGTCAAATCCCCGCTTCACATTAGCCAAATAGAGAAATAAACTGGTGTCTCCTACATCCTGGGTGAGTGCTCTAACCAATGGGATAAGGATTAACAAGGAGGCATCCCCTGTGTATTTCTTGGGGAGGTGGCAGAACAAGCGCTCAGGTGCATAACTCTAGGAGAGGATTCATAGCTAAGAATCCCAAGCAGAGAAAGGCACCTCTCCCCACCCCAGACCTTTAGGTGTAACTCCCTGAGAACGGTGTATCCGCACCCCTCTCCTCAGCATTTTCTACTGGTTAGCTTAGGCAGATTCCCTCTCAGTGTGCTAGCTTTTGTGGATGCCATTCTTTCGTGCCTAACTCTCCTGTTGCAGAGTATAGTGAGCCTTCCCCACAACACTCCCTGCACCCAGAACCGTGCAGGAGAGACCCACACACACTCTGGGGGCACTAGGTTCAGGCGGTGCTTTCCCTCCTCCTGCCACATGGCCTTGAGGGAGAACTTCAGAGATCCACCAGCCAAAGACTCTAGAGATAGGACGAGTAGCAGCAGAGACCTTTGGACATTCCAGTCAAAGCAGCTGCACGTTCTCTGATTTTCTCTACCCTGTGTGGTTGCCTGCTTGCTCCAATCCTTACTTTCCCTCACAATCTCTTCACTGCAGCTTCACTCCACACCTACCACCTTACTCTCTCCTCCTCTGCCCTGCCCCCCTGACCTCTTTCCCTTCCATTTAGCTGGAATAATTAAATAGTGGTGTATGCCACCACCATTGTTCACTCTACTTGTGTGTTATACCCACTCTCCTTTCTCTATGTCTGCCTTGTCTTATTAGATAGTATTGTCTCATCGGTTCTTTGTATTCCTGCATCTGTCTGTAACCATCTCTTTTCTCTTGTCATACACTTAGAATGTAAACTGTTTGAGGCAGGAGCTGTCTTTTTTGTTCTGTGGTTGTACAGCACCTAGTACCACGGGATCCTTGGACATGACTGGAGCTCCTAGGTAAAACATAATATAAATTATAAGTAATAATTAATAAATAACTCAGAGCTGTGGATTCCACTGGGTGGCAACATGCTTAAAAGTTAGGCACTGCAACACCTAAGTTCCTTTTTGGATCTACCCCTCAGATTACTTCAGTAATTTACATTTCTAGCCTCCAACCACACCTAATATTGGTTATTTATCACCAATGCACTGGCATGGTCTCACAGAAATCCTCATGGGAGAAATTCAGTAACCATCTTCGAGGATAAATACTTGAATCAAGATAAGGCCTCCACCTGGACAATACCGTGATGAGCCCCTGAACCAGCTAATGTTTTTTTCAATGTGCCTTAGGTTACAAAACTTCAACAATTCAATATAAAGGCATTTTTTAGTATTCAGAGGTCAGGGACTTGTTATGAAATTCACACTGCTCAGTATTCAGATGAAGGATTAACTGAAAGAATTTTTTTTATCAGAAAGATCAAGGGGTGCACTAGGGAAATATGCAAGCAAAGAAAGTTCCCTGCATGTATTTAGATAGTTTTCTTTCTATAAATGAACCTGTTCCCAGGAAAGAAAAAAGTGGAAGTTACACGAAGAAATTTGGTAAGTTTTTGCTTAGGATGTTAGCCAAGTAATTCTATTTTTGACTAATAAATAAAATGTGATGCAAAACATTTGTGCTGCTGGGCAAACCATAGAAGTAGTGGATGATTTCATCTATCTAGGTAGTAAGTTGTCATCAAATGGGCTCAGCCAGCAAGACATCCTAAGGAGAATTGGTTTAGCACCCTCAGCCATGAAGTACCTGCATAGGATCTGGAGTGAAAAGAAGGTGAAATAATATACAAAAGTATGGATGTATCAAGCCTGTGTACTTCCAATCCTCTTATACAAACCTGAAACATGGATAATGCTTAATCAAGACAGAAGGCGGATAAAAGCATTTCACATGGGTTTCCAGAAGCAATTATTGGGCTGGTTTCAGGATGGTTTGAGTTTATCAGTAATAATGATGTTTTATTGAGAACTAGCCTCAAGAGGATTTAAGTCTTCATTGTTCACCACCAGCCCACCTCAGAAATAAAGTCCCTACACATTGAGCCCTGAAGATCAGATTTGAGATCAAAAGGGGACTGGCAGTGGCCATCTGGTCTTCTTCAATTAACCTGGCTGCACCAAATCAGTAATAACCCTGTGGAGCTTTTAGACACCTGGAATAAAGCCATACAATGTGGCCATGGACATTCAGCAATACAGAGACTTGTTGTTTAAGAGTACTGTTATTGTTGGTAATCTTCATTCACAGGGAGGATACAGAGAGATCTGGATTACTTGGTAAGAAATATGTCTTTTAATACAGCTAAATGTAAATGTATACATCTAGGATCTAAGAACATAGGTCATTTTTACAGGATGGGAGACTCTATCCTAGGAAGCAGTGATTCTGAAAAACATCTAGGGGCCGTGATGATTAATTACCTGCAAAACTAATGCATCTGCGATCTCATCAGTTCTAAGTAGGACCAGGGCTAGTTATCCAGAGAAAATCTAGGACAATACAGGAAGTTGTGTTGGTGACTCAGTGGATGAGTTCCCATGAGTCACTACTGAACTAATGGAGAAAATGCTGGTGAAAAATTTCACCATTCGGATGTAAGACCCCACATATCCCCACTGGTAGCCATTCAAATTCTCAAGGCTCTTCAATATCAGCTCCAGCATGCTGGCTAGAGTGTAGCTGCTCATAATAGTCTGATCACTTAACTTCCCCTTGCCATTTCAATTGTATGTTTAGCATTCTTCATTTCCTGTCCAAAGATGCCGTGTAGCATTGTGCGCTGCTAAACAAAAGCTCTATGATGTATAATATGTGTGTACAAGCATTTACGGAGGTTTTTATATTAGAACTTTGATATAAATATCAAAACTTATTTGGAAGTTAAAGATTCTGAAAAGGAGTTCACAGTGGACTCTGGCAAGTATTTTTAAATATGAAAGATGAGAGTTAATGTTTGTCTCCCCCTGCTGACAGAGCCTAAGAATCTAGGCTAGCATAAAACACTTCACAGAAATTAAATCATCGAGCTAGGAACGTATCTTTGGTGAAAACTGAAGAAATCATGTCACTTTCCCACAAATAGCAGACAGAAAAACTCTGGGGAAAATGCATCAGTCATTTCCTCTCTTCTTTCATAAAGTGTGTTTTCTTTTTGAATTCCCTTCCTTAGAATTTAAGCATCTGGAGACAAACCATGCTATAATGCAGTTCAAACAAAACATTGGAGTAATACATTTAACCTTTAAAAATAAAAGATGAGATAAATATTGCAAAGTTAAATTTAATAATGCATAGTGCATCTTCAGTGCAATCAGTATTATTCAAACAGCTGTATATAGTACCATCATGTTTCCCCTCGTGATTAGCTTTGGGTCCATAGCATTATTGTTAGTTTTTTCTTTCTGTCACTTTCACTGTGGAATTACTATAGTTTAACTCTCTTTCTGCAATTCCCAGATTCAATATTTGACTATCAACCAAAGAAAACATCAAAATCTAGAAAATATTGCATACTCCCTTTCCTTCATTCTTTTCTCCTGCTTTCTAGTGCTATTTGTTATCAAAAGATTTCCTGCTTTTGCATAAAAACCGCTATATAAGTGCAAAAAATAAAAGGAATGACAGCAGTGAGATGGACAGTAGAGTGTGAGGTATAAGTAAGCAGCCTTCCTTGCAGTTCTGAACTCAATACCAAACCCTGCCCATACATATGTGCTGATGGAGAGCTTGACCCATCAGAACTGGTGCAAATAGAAGGAAGTAGGGTTTGTGTGATCTTATGTAGGGGGATGACTGTTCCTATTCTACTAATGTCCAGGTACATAACAGCACACAAGATTTTTGGGAAGATGAGGAAAAAGGGAAAAATCCTTCACTATGTTAATTCATTGGCTACCTTTCATCATGGAGAGGAAGGATGGTAGTTAAGGTACTAGAGTGGGACTCACGAGATCTGGATTCAGTTCTCAGCTCTGCCACAAACTCCCTCTGTGACTATGGGCAAATTTAATTTAAATTCCCTGTGCTTCAGTTCTCCATTGCAAATATTTTGTGGGCAGGAACTGTCTTACTTTGTATGTGTACTGTATGTGTGTGTGTCAAACATGGTACTGCTATTTTTGGGGAGGGAGGTGGAAAATTATACAAGCAAAATTTCTGTAAATTTCCATCTTTACAGCAGCTACAGAATATTCTTAGCTCAAAACAATGAGTAATTCCAAGAGAAAATCTGTAGACTAATTCTGTTTCAGCAAAACAAATTAAAATGGTAGTATTAAATATGAACATGGAATCAGACTTCATCTTTTATCTACAGTTCTCTGTTTCAAAAATAATGTGGAGCTAAATTCTGATTTGCTTGTATGAGAGTAAGTAAGCTCAGAATCAGGTCCATCATCTTTTCAAGAATTAGAAAAGGAGCTGTATGGAGACTTGTTGGCACAGTGATTTAGGGCACAACAACTATTCAGCCATGGAAATGTTCTTCTCCCTTCATCTAAGTCACTTGTCTTGTTCCAATATAGGTATTATACATAAACTACTGTGGAAATGCAGTTGAGTGAATTCAGATAGTTAAGTCCTGGTGGATACAGAGTAACTTGTTTAGTTTTCTCTGGAAGCTTGTGTGAACTTACTGCAAACATTAAGCTATTTGCCATTGTCTGCCAGAAAATCTTCAAGTCTTTCTCAACTCTGTCCTCTTTTTCTGATTTCGCAGCACCTGGAATTTACCATTGTTTTCTCTTTATCCTTACTGTCCTATTCAATTCTGTCTCATTCAGTTTTGACCAATCTTAGAATTATGCTAGGGCCTACAGATCTTGCAGTTCATGAAAAGGATCTGCCACCTATAAAAAGAAAAATTCTGCCTAAAATGTCAATGTGGTCATAGCCCCTACATCTCCAGCAGCTGGAGGACACTTTCCTGATACTACTGAACCAGCCTGGAATACATGTTGTCTTATTATGCTGGTTGTGCTCACAGTCTTCACTCTTATGCTCTGCCTATAGCCCATGATTAAAATGATCATGGGAAGAGAAAATGTAGAAGTGTCCTTCCAGGACTTATCCATCAGACTCAATGGTGAGCCTAACCAGCCTTCTATGCTACTCTCCTACTTCCATAAGACTGCCTTTCGTTATGGGATTTTTCACTCTAAGAAATAAAGCTACAAATATATAGTAATTAGGGGTAAAGTATAACACTAACCCTGCAGCAGGGCCAGCTCCAGGCACCAGCAAAGGAAGCAGGGGCTTGAGACGGCCAATACAAAGGGGTGGTACTCCATGTGGTATAGGGGTGAGACCTTCGGGTCTTCGGCAGGAATTTGGCGGCGGGTCCCTCAGTTCCTTTC
The DNA here is from genome assembly GCF_003597395.2 of Chelonoidis abingdonii. Lineage (NCBI taxonomy): Eukaryota > Metazoa > Chordata > Testudines > Testudinidae > Chelonoidis > Chelonoidis abingdonii. The sequence goes on from NC_133771.1 coordinate 51,427,725, forward strand.
TTACTCTTTGAGCTGCCGCTGAAGTGCTGCTGAAGAGGAAGAGAGGGAGTGAAGGACCTGCTGCTGAATTGCCACCGAAAAAATGAAGTGGCGCAATTGAGCCGCTGCTGATGGCCTTTTTTTTTTTTTTCTGCTTGGGGCAGAGAAAAGGTGGAGCCAGCCCTGCCCTGCATTCCCCATATAGCAAAATTTTCAATGAAGTCAGTGGAAACTGTGTCCACAAGGAATATAGGGTTGACTCTTATATGTCCAGCTTTTACACCAGGCAACAGCCTTTGAAAAGTCCACTTATATGGTATGATGTTTGGACAAATAGTGTGCCAAGTTAGATCCAAAGAAAATGGTCGCCTTCCCCTCCTTAATTCTAGCAGCTTACAGTAATTCGTCCTCTCTTTTCAGTCAATAACAGTTCAATCTAACTCATTAAAGTCAATGAGAGTCCTTCCAGGGACCGTAATGGAGCTGGATCAGACTTTAAGATTCAAGACCTCAAACTTATTCTCTAACTTTGATAAATATATTATAACTAGCTGAAGCAATCTCAGAACCATTAGCAATTATCTTTAACAACATATGGAGGACAAACAGGTGGTAAAGAACTGGAGAAGGGCAATCATAGCGAAACATAGAGGATCCAGGAAATTATAGACTAGTCATTCTAACCTCAATACCTGGAACAACTTATTAAACAATGAATATGTTAGAATTTAGAGGCTAATAGGGTTATAAGGGTTATAAGGAATAGCCAGCATGGATTTGTCAAGAACAAACCATGCCAAACCAACCTAATTTCCTTCTTATGCAGGGTTATTGATATAGTGTATGGAGGGTGTGGAAACCAGTAGACACAATACATCAAGGATCAGCAACCTTTAGCATGCAGCCTGCCAGAATAAGCACCCTGGCAGGTCGGGCCTGTTTGTTTACCTGCCGCATTCGCATGTTCGGCTGATCGCGGTTCCCACCGGCTGCGGTTAGCCGCTGTAGGCCAATGGGGGCAGCAGGAAGCTGCAGTCAGTATATCCCTCAGCCCATTACACTTCCAGCAGCCCCCATTGGCCTGGAGTGGCAAACCATGGCTAGTGGGAGGCGCGATCGGCCGAAACTGTGGATGCAGCAGGTAAACAAACAGGCCCAGCCCGCCAGGGTCCATGTGCCAAAGGTTGCTAATCCCTGTAATACATCATGATTTTAGTAAGGCTTTTGACATGGTCCCACATGACATTCTCATAAACAAACTAGGTAAATGTGTTCTAGATCAGTGGTTCCCAAAGCCGGTATGCCACTTGTTCAGGGAAAGTGGTGAAAACCACTGGTCTAGATGCAATTACTATAAGGTGGATGCAACTGGTTCAAAGATCATACTCAAAAAGAAGCTATCAATGGTTCACTATCAGACTAGGAGGGTTTATCTGGTAGAATCCTGCAGAACTGAGTCCTCAGACCAGTACTATTCAATATTTTCATTAATGACTTGGATAACGGAGTGGAGAGTATGCTTATAAAATCTGCAGATAATAAACCGGTAGGGGTTGCAAGCACTTTGGAAGACAGGATTAGAATTCAAAGCAAAGTGGACAAATTGGAGAATTGCTCTGAAATCAACAATATGAAATTCAATAAAGATAATTGAAGGAAGGAAAAATCTTAGGAAGGAAAAATCAAATGCATAATTATAAAATTGTATAAACTATACCACTGGCTAGGTGATAGTATGGCTGAAAAGAATCTGGGGTTATAGTGGATCACAAATTGAATATGAGTCAACAATGTGATTCATGTGAACAAGGTTAATATCACGATGAGATTTATTATTAGGATAATTGTACGTAAGACACAGGTAATTGTCCCACTGTACTCAGCACTGGGGAGAACTCAGCTAGACTACTCTGTCCAGTTCTGGGTACCACATATTAGGAAAGACGTGGACAAACTGGAAACAGTCCAGAGGAGAGCAACAAAAGTGATACAAAGTTCAGAAATCCTGATCTCTGAGGAAACAGCAATAAAACTGGGCATGTTAAGTCCTGAGAAAAGAAGGCTGAGGAGGACATGATAACAGTCTTCAAATACATTAAGGGCTGTTGTAAAGAGGACTGTGACTAATTGTTCTCAATGTCCACTAAATATAGGAAAAGAAGTAATGGACTTAATCTGCAGCAACAGAGATTTAGTTTAGATATTAGGAAATACTTTCTAATGATAAGGGTAGTTAAGATCTGGAATAGACTTCTAACGCAGGTGTGGAACCTACATCACTGGAGATTTTTAAGAACAGTTTTGACAAACAACTGTCAGGGTGGTCCTGCCTCCGTGCAGGGGGCTGGATTTGATGATTGCTCAAGGTGCCTTCCAGACCTACATTTCTGTGATTTTATGATCAATATATACCTTTATCTATCAATATTCAGGTTGAGTCTCCTGTCCTGCCTTTTACTGTACACTAGTATAAATGGTAAAGTATCTTCAAACCGGCCAAAAAAATCCCTGAAATAAATAAATGGTGACCTGGCTTTAAAATGTTTTACAATATTTTTAATCACTGTACTTATTATATAAAATAAATGAGAAAACTAATCTTTATTCTAATTTTAAATGCCCCATTTAGCAGGCTCAGTTCAGTTATATCAATATAATATGCATGTCACTAATGAGATTCAAGATCTGATAGTGAATCAAACCAGTCTTACCCCCTCAGAATTCTCAGTTGAGAGACATTTTGTTACCTCTTTTCAGTTCATTTCCCTTTACAGTTTGAAGTGAACTTTTGGCAAATATGCAGCTTAGAAACTGATAAAATTTGTGGATATAATAGAAATTATTTTAAAAAATATATATGAAAATTCGCTATATACGAAATGTATTGAATACTGGAGACTATAATTCACTGTTTATACATAAAACATACAACAGCTGAACATGCTTTCCAAGATGTTCTCAATGTATCTGATTCCTTTTCTAGAATGACCCTTATACCATAGATGAAATAGAATACTTGATTTTTCAATCTCAATCACTCCTTGAGCTCTCTGACACTGCCAGAAAGGTAGTGCCAATTGTGATGGTAGTTAGAGCATTTTAGTTAGAATGATAACAAGTCTCTAATTCAGAGGTCAGATCAAAATGCTTATAAGTTTTTCTTTAACCAAGAGGTACAATGTTCAAAGACCTGGTCAGACCAAATCTTATGGACCTAGGAAGTGCCAAGTTCACGGAGTACTTATGAAGGGTCAGATTTGATGGAGTGCATACGCAACACCATACTGTATAACCAAGCCAATGAATCAGGCCTTTGGAATGGATCCATTTATATTAGGGTGACCAGACTGCAAATGTGAAAAATCAGGACTGAGGTGGGGGGTAATAGGAGCCTATATAAGAAAAAGACCCAAAAAACGGACTGTCCCTATACAATCAAGACAACTGGTTGCTCTAATTTATATTCTATTTTAATATGGTATCAGCTCTGTTATCTAAAATCATCTAGTCCCACATTAGGGATATGAGTATGGACAAAAGATATAGCCTGCAGTGATGACAACCTGTTCCATAGTGTACACTATGCCTTATTAGAGAGATTGTCTTGAGGATCTCCAACCTTCCCATTTGCCATTGAACAGACCTCCTGTAAACACAGAGCACATGTAGCAAATACAAAAACTGTTTACATGGAGAACATAATACACCCCTACCTGATATAACACGACCTGATATAACATGAATTCAGTAAAGCAGTGCTCCAGGGGGGCGGGGCTGTGCACTTCGGCGGATCAAAGCAAGTTCGATATAATGCGGATTCACTTATAACGCAGTAACATTTTTTGGCTCCAGAGGACAGTATTATATTGGGTTAGAGGTGCAACTGGAAAGTATTTAGGATTGTGTACTGTCTTTAATGCAATAAGTGTTATGCTGTTTTTGGAAAAAGGAAATCACAATATCATTTCTATCTTCATTTGTCTCCCTCTCACAAAGGGTCTGTTCCTACCTCCCACACTACTCCTCTACGCATTCTTTCCAGTCACCTGGTTCCCTTGTCCCCTTGGAATACACTATGCAGTCATCTGGTCTTCTTCTACCATGGACTTGTTCCTGTCTCTGCAGCTCTCCATGACGTTCCTCTCCTGCTGTAGCTGGCAGGTCCATTTACATTAGTTGTTCCAGTCCACAAGAACCATTCCTTTCCCCTTTCTCCTCCTTTACAGCAAAAACAACTAGGCTAGCTCCTTCTCTTCATTTTTAGCTGTTTCCACAGGAAGCCCCCTCTTTGCAAAAACAACCCAGGGCATCTATAAATGTAACTGAAGAAAATGAAGAGATCAAGCATTCCATGGATCATAAATGGTCCACAAACCAGTTTGGGAACCACTGAGCTATACAATTGAGAAACTCTATTCTAAGCTGGTGATTTAAATACTTCTAACCACCTAAGATGAATTTCATAATGTCCACAGCAAATGAATCAGATATCTGCAATTCAAATCTACTAATAACGAAAACTCAATTGTTCACATAAACCTTGCCTGTATGCAAGCATAATAAATTTCTCCTGCTTGTTTTTCAAAAATCAAATAATATAAAAATCAATAAATAATAAATAATAATTATTAATACAATAATAATATTAAATGTTATTGTTATTGAAAAGTAGGGTCTAATTGATACAACAACAGTGTTCTTGGCAATATGCTATACATAAAATATAATGAATGTTTTCCCCAACAAGTTTAGTTTAGACCTTTAGAAGATGAGACACACTGGGAAGTCCAGAAGTGAGGATAAAACTCACTACTTGAAGGCTTTTATAGGAAAAGCATATTTTTAAGGACTTGAGAAAACTGGGATGGCATTTCATAAAGAGAGAGCAGCATGGAAAAGTGTATTTGAGATAGGAAAGGGAGGATAAAGCTGACAAGGCATCAAGACTTGCATACTTGGTGGAACAGAAGAGTTGAAGGGAACTCAGTGAGAGGAAAGGTCTGTGTTCAAGAGGAGAGTAGTTAAGAGTTTTGAAGGAGAGGGGAAGAAGGTTCAGAGGCGGCTTCACTTGTGTCATTCTTTAATGGTTTTAGTTTATTTAGTACTCCCTAAAGCGATATATGTTCAGGACTCTCCTTGCATTATACAGCAAAAGACAAAAATACTTTCTGAAACTTCTAAGTATATAATGTTTGGTAATGTTCATCCTGTTTTGAATAGCTAAGTAGTCCAACTGATATATCCCATTAAAAAAACCCATGCTACAGTATAAATGTACTTCCATTTTCCTTGATTATTATTCTAACCATTATATTTAATTTTCTCAGCCAATAGCATAGCATATTTGTATAGCAATTGTCATAAACAAATAGTTAAGGGTTAATGTCTCTTTTACCGGTAAAGGGTTAAGAAGCTCAGTGAACCTGGTTGACACCTGACCGAGGACCAATAGGGGAACAAGATACTTTCAAATCTTGGTGGAGGGAAGTCTTTGTTTGTGCTTTTTGTGTTGTTCGTTGTCGCTTCTTGGGGCGAAGAGGGACCAGACGTACACCCAGGCTTTCCCAATCTTTCTGAATCAGTCTTTCAGGTTTCAAATTGTAAGTAATAGCCAGGCAAGGCGGTTTAGTCTTAGTGTTGTTTTCTTAAATTGTAAATGTGGCTTTTTGTGGAAAGATTTTTACCTCTGTTTGCTGTAACTTTGAATCTAAGGGTGGGGGGGGGATCCTCTGAGTCTATATAAATCTGAGTACCCTGTAAAGCATTTTCCATCCTGATTTTACAGAGATAATTTTTTACCTTTTCTTTCTTTAATTAAAAGCTTTCTTTTTAAGAACCTGATTGATTTTTCCTTGTTTTAAAATCCAAGGGATTGAGTCTGAACTCACCAGGGAGTGGTGGGGGGAAAGGAAGGGAGTGGTTAATTCCTCCTTGTTTTAAGATCCAAGGAGTTTGGATCAGTGTGAAGCCTCTCAAGGCAACCCAGAGAGGTGAAAGTCTGGGGGGAAAAGGAGGGGGATGGTTAATTTCTCCTTGTTTTAAGACTCAAAGGTTTTGGTCTGGGTTCCTCAGGGAAGGTTTTAGGGGAACAGAAAGTGTGCCAGACACTAAATTCTGGCTGGTGGCAGCATACAAGATTTAAGCTAGTAATTAAGCTTAAAAGTGTTCATGTAGGTCCCCTAAAGTTCAAAGTGGGGGGAAAACCTTGACAGCAATTGATTCATAACCCATTAAAGGCTATGAAGGAAAAACTCCCACTGACTTCAATGGGCTTTGGATCAGGTCCATAATGTCTAGCACATTACTACACTTTAGAAATAATACATAATAATAGTATTTAATTTGCACTACCTCTACTTGTTTCTTTTCATTTAATAAAAACAAAAATGTAGATCAATCATGAGCTTAGGCAAAATGTTAAAGACTGCCCTAAAATCATTGTTTGCAATGAACACAAAACTTTTAAAATGCTAAGGAGAATTTGCATGCTTTCTTAAGTCAATCTTCTAATTATTTACTATGTTTCCAGGGACAACAAAATAAATGATGATTAATAGAATCTTCCTTCTCTGTCAACTCAGATATCCTCTCCCCTGATGTAAACATCAGCAAAACACACACACAAAAACAAACAAACAAAAAAACACACACAAAACACAAAAAAGCACAATAGTAGAAAAAGTGACTGTAGATTATATTAAAGTATGAGTTTGCTTTAACATTTATATTGAACTCATTTTAAGTTAAAACTATATTTAGATAATGTGAACTAATGAACTCTCATTGCTGCTAAGACTGCAGATATCAGTTGACTAATAATTTATTATATACTACTAAATAAAAATTACAGAAGTGTCTGAGGCCTAACTAAAGTAAATCACAGAATTAACCACTAATCTTTCACAACTTCAATGAAGATATGATCTTCATGTCATTAGACATTGCAAGGGAAAGTAATTTGCATGCAGTGACCTTATTATTGCCCCAAGATTCATATTAGAAATATATATTAATGATCCAAAACCATCTTGTTATATAAAAAGCAAATTAATTACCAGGGGTCTAAAAATAAAATACTGTTAGTTATGCAGTAGACCCAGTACATTAATCTGGTATGAGGCAAAAGGCAAATATACTGACCCAATAATTGTGATGCTGGCTACAGCAATTACTGCAGGTTTGTGTCAATGATAGCAGTAGAGCTCAAAGGATTTGGAGGCTGTATGACTTCATAACTGTTGAATTAATGGCCCTGGTCCTCCAAAGAGCTTGATGAGAGAGAGCCTATATGGAGCCCAATTTATCTGAATGGGGCTCTGGGCAAGCTCAAGTCCTGCCCCCATGGAACAACTTGCAGGCATGGGCCTAAGTCAAGACTTATATGGAGGTTGGTGTAACCCAGGAACCTCTTTGTGCCAACTGGCTGAGGGCACAGGAGGCATAGAGTTTTACAAGTATCCCCTGGATCACCCATATGCACAATAATTCATGCCAGGGTGGCATGTAAGGGCTCTGCCAAGAGCCCATTGGTCATCATAATCATAGTAAAATGTATGAATAGATAATATTTAAGAAGTTATGCATCTATACTGGAAATGATGTTCTTAAATCCTTGAAGTTAAAGACAGGTCACCAGGAAGTGACATGCCTCTGACAGGTTCTGTTCAGACAGGGTGGGAGGAGGGTACCAGATATTTATATCTCTTATTGTATACTGTGTGTCTCACAATCGAAGGCTATTTGCATATGGAGTTACTAGCTAAAAAGATGGCGAAAAAAACAACAGATCATGAAATCTATGGGAAGAAACACACAGCGGGAGGGTGTATGGTTTATTAATAAAGATCAAAGGATTGTGCTGATATATCTGGGGTTTCAAAGAGACACACAAGTTGTGCACTTAGGGGACAAGCTGACACCATCTTTGTCTCATGAAAAATTGTTGTATCCCCACTGGCTTCAGGGCATCATTTGAAAATCTGAGGCTAACTGTATTGTCATGAAATATAGGACTATCATTCTATACACAGTATAGAAATTTCTATGGGGGGCAGGTATTTTTGTTTTGACTGGGTTTTCTTGCCTTGGGTCTTTGTACTCTTTGTGCTAGAGGTGAGCATGCAAGTGTATTTTACATCACATCTTGCAAGACATTTTCACAATCACACATGCATAGTCCATGCAATATTTGATTTCTCTGCAGGGAATTGTTAGTTGTCTCTACAATGATGGCGCAACCAGGCCCGGCTCTAGGCACCAGTGCTCCAAGCATGTGCTTGGGGCTGTACTTTCCAAGGGGCTCACTCCGCCCCCCACCTCTTTTTTTTTTTGCTTGGGGCAGCAAAAAGACAGGAGCCAGCCCTGGCCAGAGCCCTGCCGCTAGAGAGACAGAGCATCGTCCCCTGGAGCAGAGCCTGGGCTGTGGCAGCGAGAGGGGCTCCCAGAGTGTGTGAGGAACCAGGGAAGGAGGGAAGCGGGGCCCGGGATGCAGGGAGAAGGGGTCCTGCTGCTGCCACTGCTGCTGCTCTGAGTCTCCCCAGGGCGGCGCAGCATTTCCCTGCCCGAGTGGGCGGCGCAGGGGGTGCGGATCCTGGCTTGTGCACTGATGGGTCCAGTGGCTGGGCAGCCCGAGCTGCCAAGGAACTGCTGCCTCCCACTCCTTACTCCGGACCCAACCCTCCACGCACCTCCCCCACCTCAGCCCCATGCTGCTTGCCCCATGCCCCCACAGCGCCAGGGGTGGGGAGAGGCAGAGCCCGGCTCCGAGTGGGGCAGCGGGGGATATTGCCCCACCAGGGAACCCCCACGGCTCAGGCACCTGGGGATCAGTGTCCATCCTCTCAGCTCTGCCTGCTGGGGAAGCAGCTGTCAGTGCCTGCCCCTCTCAGCCCTTGCACCCTCCGTCCCGCTCACAACCTCTTCACTTGCACCTCCCCCCATCGCTCCTTCACCGCACTCCTTCCCCTTGTACTCTCTTCACCCGCATCTCTCCCCTTGTACCCTCTCCAACCTGTCTCCTCCTGCACCTCCCCTTCCCCAGCACCTCTTCCCCTGCAACCCTCCTGATACCCCCTCTCCTCCTCCACCCTCCTCCGTGAGTACATCACACCCTGCTTCTCTGCCAGTGTAGAGCACCCGAGCACCCCCATACCCACTCCTCTGCCTGAACCCTCTTTACTAGATCCCCATCCCTTTCCCGGTACAAGGTTTGAGGGTTAGTCCCTATGCCTTCCATGTGCATTTGGAGCACTAAAGATGGGGTTGCGGGGGGGGGGTGTGAGATTTATACTAAAGTGAAATAAAAATAGGAGAAACTGTTTGATCCCCACTGCAAGTGTAAATGAGGATTGCTGTGGTGAACGAGGAGGTCACGTTTGGGGCGGGGGGAGCCCATGGCTAGGGTGGAGGGCAGCCAAAAATGTTTTTGCTTGGGGCGGCAAAAAACCTAGAGCCAGCCCTGGGTCTAACTGAATGTCCAGTTGCTGACACTCTCTTACTAAAAATAATGATAATACTGTTGTAAGACAGAAGTTTTAAAAAAAAGCAAAAGATGATTTAGTAGCTTGTAGGTTGCTATAGGTCACCTACATTTACACATCATAAATCACACAAGCATGTTTTCATACATATTCATAGATATTTTAATCATTTTCATGTTTGTTTACACTCATGCAAAAAGTTTTTTTTAAAAAACCACATAAATCACATCATGTGCTCACCTAGACTCTGTGCAGCACCTGTCACAATGCTACTGGCAGACAAACAAATATTTTATATGGAAGGTGCAGGGTACAGCTCAAAAAGTTTTCTTACTGTTTTATTGATACATAAGATATTACTTGTTTAAAACAAATATTAACTATTCCTATATACTAATGGGGAATATTACTAGAAGCAGTAGTATCTTATTTATCAGTAAAAAAAAGTTAAACTACAACCAATGTACAGTGCAATCTGTTAATATGAGCCATCAAAGAGCTTGTTATTATTCTGACTTTTATAATAGGTGGTTGCATAATCAAGTATAATTAATAAAGAGAAACTCTCTCTCAGGGACTTGGATTTTACTGGCTGATAGACCAGGGTAAGCAACCACAATTAACAGAGGTTTCACTGTATTTAAAACTGATTGGATGATATTATTTTAATAAATAATTTGAATTTGGGGTAAATATATTGAATAAACTATTACAGACTTGAATATTCATATTTCACAAGTTTTTCTAATAAAACATTTGTGAATAGTTCCCCCATCTCTAATGATGTGATCATGATTCATAGATTCCAAGGCCAGAATGGACAATTGATTATCTAGTTTGACCTCCTGCATCGCTACCTAAATAACTACCCCTAAATAACTCTTAGAGCATACATTTTACACAAACATCCAATATTGATTTAAAAGTTGACAGTCATGGAAAGTCCACTATGACCATTGAAAAATTGTTTTGATGGTTACTATTCTCACTGTTGAAAATTTACACCTGGTTTTCAATCTGAATTTGTCTAGCTTCAATTTCCAGCCATTGAAATGTGTTATACCCTTCTCTGCTAGAGTGAAGAGCCCGCTATTAAATTTTCGTTCTCCTTGTACGTATGGCTAATTACTCTCACTTAAAAATGTATGTCTTATTTCCAGTCTGATATAGGGGTCATCTTTATAGGAGCAGGCTAATGATACTGAGGAAGGACTGTGTTGTGGTGAAAGCACTGGACTTGGCATTAGGATACCTCGGTTCTATTCTAGATTGTGCTACGTATATCCTGGGTAATTTTGGGTAAGTCACTTAACTGCTCTGTGCCACAGCTCCAAAATTGAGATAATACTTCCTTTGTCTGTTAAGAATGTAAGTTCTTTAATGCAGGTATTGTCTCTTACTATTTTTAGCGCAGTGCCTATCACAATGGTTGGGGTTCCAGCAGTATAATAATAGTGCTCTGTGCTTTTGTTGGGTGCTGGTTGCTCTCCATCTTTGCTAAGTTAAATGGAGTTTGAGTATGCTTAGTACTGACACTATCTAGTCCCCAGACTTTAACTCCATATGCATGAACCCCTTCTCTACCTATGGAAAAAGACATTAAGGGGAAAATATATAGTCACATTTTAGATAAGATATATACAATGAAAAAGATTTCTAAAGAACATTATACAAGTTGTTGAAGAAACAAGATGATCTTTATAATGCAATAAGGTGCCCTAAATTGAAATTGCATTTATGGAGTGTTTATCTCCTGTGTGCCTTTCTAAGGATTCCACAGAAGATTATCTACTCTCACATCCAGGTGTTAGCAAGTGACATCAAAAAATCACAGCACTTTCAAGTCAGGGTGAATGCAACAGGCTCTCAACTCTGAAGAAAAAAAGAGAGAACATTACAGTACTGTGCATTTAATTGAAATCAATTGCCAATCAAGAGGCACGATAAACAGTAATTAAAAAGAGTAGCTGGCTGCTATGAAGATTTTCATATTTTTTTTTCATACAGTCAAAATCTGGAATCTGAGGCCATGGCTCCAATATAGACATCCCATAGAAACTCAGTGGTCTAGGAATCCTTTTATAGTTATCCAGTTTTGTTCTCCCTGTGAGGCATCCAGATGCATTTATGTCTATTGTACATACTTCCCTTCTAAAGGAAAAATCTCTGGCACTGTTATTTATAGCCAGTAGTAACAAGTACATTTATTCCTATTGCTTTAACTAGTTGCTCTCATACTTTAATTAAACTGTTTCAATAGTCATTTTATGAAAAAATCTAAAATGGATCTCTAGAAAACTTGACAGATAAGTGTTTTGAAGGTTAATATCAGGTATCTGGTGTGAATCCTATATTTGCATTCTCTACAGCTTCCAGAAACAACTTACCATTGTCTTTTTAAATATTCAGGTACATTCAGCCCAGTTACACTCAAAAGAAACCAGTAAAGTATTAATTTACTCAATCTCAAAAGTTGTCTGAAATGCAACTTTTGCATAAACTGCAAATCCAGAAATGATACTTTTTTTAATTTGACTATACTTTCCACATATTCAATTATTTATTTAATGTGTTCTCTCTCAAATGCACTCTTTCAGTAGATACTTCCCCCTGCTGGGAAAAGATCAAATTGCAGGGTGCAAGAAATATGCCCCTTTGAGCAATAAGGAATTTAGGTTCATCATCTGCAAATTAGTATACCAGCTGTAAAAACTATTGTGATTATCTCTGCAACAGCAAGATAGGTATTATAAGTATATTAAATGTGTGTCATTGTTCATGCTGGACTTCCCATTATCAGAGAGAAGCTCTCTGAAAATCTAGATTCAGTAACTTTATTCTCAGTCAATAAACCATGTATATAAGAAAGACAATATGAAGGCTGCTGACCTAAGAATTGTTTTAAGTGCTAGCACAAAAAGTTTTAAATGCTCATGAATTTGCTTAAAGGCATATGGAACTTTGGAAAATTATTCACTTTCCTAGATTTTAGGGTAGTTTACATTTGTGATGTAATATTTTTATGAGCTCATTACAGGTTTCTTTGTTTTAGTTTCATTTCAGATTTGGATACAGAATCTTGATTTATGATTCATTGTCACTACTTCTCTTTTACATTTGTATCCAATCTAGACAATCTTTTAAAGAATCAACAACATACACAGGAAAAAGCAACAGAAAGCATGAGGAGAGTTTAACTGATTGTACTACTTCTGTAGTTGAAGGGCTGTACAATAAGGCCTGCAGTCAATAACTAACAACATAGCTGTAGTAAGAAAGATAAAGTTTGTAAAGTCTTCCTAATTAAGTAATTTGGCTGTCTCCAAAATTCACAAAATGTAGTTATATCACAAGCACAGATGATATAATGAAGACCAATTTGTGTCAAGACAATTCTTTAGATCACAGTACAAACCTAAGATAAATGCATCAAGTCCTTATTGAAATGATGTCATGAATTTGGTATGCCATATCCAGTGAATATACAAAACAGAAAAGTCAACTGACAAAACGCTGCATTATAGATATAGTAGTGGATTTAGCTGTTATCATATAAACCGAAACATGATACTTAAACATGAAAAACAAGATGTAAAGATTTTAATGAGAACCTAGCATCTGTCTTTGTGTAAATAAAATCAGGCACCATATAAAAGCCCTACTAAAGAACCTACCCAACAGCAATACTTCATTTGCTCAATGAAATAAGTCATTTTAATGACAAATCATGAAAAGACAGGCATTTCCAGTGCTGAAAAATAAAATATACATCTTTATTATATACAAATATAATTCTCAAAGCTGATATTTGCTAAATTAATGTTATAAGTTACTCCACACAATGGCTAGCAGGAGCTATTCGTGAACAAGCTTGGAAAACTATTCCTAATAGACCCGGAGGACAATATGCATCTCTCTATATAATAAAGGTTCTCTGCCTTACTGCAACAAACATATAAAACACAATCCATACTTTGCAAAGCAACTGATTGTTGATTATTTCCATGCACAGTAGACACAAAAGAGAGGGAATAAGATCTTCCATAATGTTTCATCGTCAGCGATGTAATTGTGATTTCCTTTCTAGTGTTCAATATTTCTGCAGAAACCTGTGAGCTTAAACAGCAACCCTGCACTTGAGAAAGGCTGCGGAAATACAGACTACATAGTTCCTATGCACACATTCTCTCACTAGCAATGTGCCGATCACAAATTTACTTTGCCCCCTCCTCTTACTCCCTCCCCCCATCTTTCCCACTTCAGAAGTGAGCATTTCCGTGAACGCTGCACTTTCTTGCTCATGCCACTGCCTGCGATGGCTAAGCCGATTAGTCATTCCTCATCCCGATAGCAAGTCTCAAGAAGCTTTGCTGGTATCTCTCCCATCTGAGAGGTTTGGTCCCTCCAAAAAAAAGGGGAGGGGGTGTCATCTGCCTGCCTGCTCTAGGGCGCGGAATGCCTTGGCTGAGTCCAAGACAAGGCGCAGGATTCCGGTTGTTTGTCCATGGCAGCACACGTCCCCTGGCTAAGAACACACCAAGGCAGCGTGAAAGAGGCAAGCCCCACGCCAGGAGGAGCGAAGTCTTACCTTCAGCCAGGAGGCGCATTGCGTGAACAAAGGACGGGTCCAGGCTGTCCTTCTCTGCCATCAGCTCGGGCAGATATTTCTCCTGCTCCATAGTATCGCTGCTGCTGCTCTTCACTTGGGACCGTCCGCCTGCCCCAGGTGCTGCTCGGCTGCAGTGGCGCGGCGGCTTGGCCGGCTGCTTATTGTTGCCTAATTCCCTCCCCCGCTCTGGGCACCTGGGGTCTCTCGGCTCCGCTGGCACGGAGCTGGCCTGAACTCCAGCGGGGGTGCCCTGCCCTGCCCCTCACAGCCACCGCTCGCTCCGTGCGTGCCTCTGCCCCTTCCACTGAGCTACAGCCTGGTCCCCGCGGCCTTAACTAGAGAGGCGGGAAGAAAGGCCCCCCACCTCCCCACCCTGCTCATTGGTGGCTGCGCGCTGGAGGGCGGAGACCCGCAAGGCGGCGGTGCGTTGCTGCTGGCTCCGGCCCCTGCTGCCTGGGCGGCGAGCTGGGTGCGCGGGCTGCGGTCGCTGGCCGAGGTGCTGAAGCAACGGGGAGGACGCAGCAGCCTGGGCCAGGCGCTGGAGCAGCAGCACCCAGAAGCCGGGGGGGCGGCGGGGGGAGGGCATGGCTGGGGAGCGAGCGAGGCTTCCCGCGCCTCCCTCACACCCGCAGCGCGACAGAGGACGATTCCCGGTTGTCCCACTGAAGCCCTGTGTCGTCCCTGCCCTCCGCGGGGGCCCGGGTGGTGGGTGGCTCTGGGGGAGCCTGGGTGTGGGTGGCCAAGCAGGGGGAGGCGAGAGGATTTACAGCCGCAAAAGCGCTCCCGATCTTTAGTCCCGCACGGGCGCGGGGCGATGCGCGGAGTCACAGGAGGGACGGGGAAGTTTGACTGAATCCGGCAGCCCTCTTCGCCCAGGAACTTTTTTGCGGGTGCCAAGGGGCTGCTTCAGCTGGCCCAGCTGGGCTTAGCCTTGAGCAGGGAAGGGGGAGGGCGCAGCGCCCTCACCGAGGGAAGAGAAGGCAGCTCGGGTAGCTGTCGCCTGGGCGAGAGCAACTTCCCTGAGACTACGAGCGGCTGCTTAAACAGAGCAAAAACCGCGGCGTCTTGTGAGCGCAGCGGGAGGCACAACGCTCCGGAGATACCCCGCGGCGCGCAGGGAAAGGGAAAGGCGACGCTTCCCTGCGAGCGGCCCCGAAAGCTCCCGCCTCCGAGACTTAAAGCTGCTCTGCGAATAAAGTAGCTGCAGCAAGAGTAAATAAAACGGAGCGTATTTACTTCAAGTCCAGGTCGAAAGACGACAGTGACTGGAGTTTATAGCTATTCACCACCTCCAACAATATTACTCGTAAAATCAAAACGTGTTAACTCCTGGACAAAGATTCCCGGGGCAATTTGAACGTACATTGGAAGAGATGACATTTTCTCAACACTCTTGTGTCACCTTTTGCTCAGTTTCTAGGTGTAGCTCTCTCTACTTTTGACTTAAAATATTCTAATTATATCAGTCAAATGACCAAACACCCTGGCTGTACTAAGCCTGTTGTGGAGTGAGAGAAAGAAGAAGCAAATGTACAAGTATGGACGGTATATCTATTAGCATATCCCAACGGGTCCTGGAGCCATTATAACCACCATGACGAGAAACTTGAGCTATGAGGACGTCTATACCGGAAGACAGATGCAAACGGCGTTTCCACACTTCCCCTGCTATGTGTTCATAGTTGAGGGATTACACCTGTTTACAAGAATATATTCAAAATGTCTCTCTGGCCCATGTGTTATTGTTTCGAGAGTCTTCGTGAAAATTTTGAATTTATAGAACACGACCCCTTCCCCCTCCACGCAGAGTTTGATTCAAAACACTTATGAAACAGGTCATTCACTGATAATAGGACTGTGTCAACCAGGGTCAGTGGTTCAATCAGACTATTTCATATTGAAAAAAAAAAAAAAAAGAAAAAAAGGAAGAGGAAGAGAAGATGAGTTCCTCTTTTTTTTAATAAGTAATAATAATAAACAACAACAACAGCTTAGAACTAAATTGTGAGCCCTTTGCTTCTGTTGGTCACTATTTACCCCAAAAAGTAGTCCTGGATTAGCTTATAGGTGTATGAAAGATAACATTACAGGATTAATGCTTTATGTCTACACTATGAAATTAGGTCAATTTTATAGAAGTCGACATTTTAGAATGTGATTTTATATAGTCTATTGCATATGTCCACACTAAGCGCATTAAGTTGGTGGAGTGCATCCTCACTACCGTGGCTAGCATCGAGTTATAGAGAGGTGCGCTGTGGGTAGCTATCCCACAGTTCCTGCAGTCTCTGCTGCCCATTGGACTTCTTGGTTAAGCTCCCAAAGCCTGATGGGACAAAAATTTTGTCACAAGTGGTTTTGTGTCACACATCGTCAGCCCCCCCCCCCTTCCATGAAAGCAATGGCAGACAATCATTTCACGGATTTTTTCCAGGGTCCCGTCCACCGGACCCACTAAGCCCACTGCCTGCCTCGATGATTGGAATGCCAGGCAGGCAGCTGACTGAGTGGGGCTGGTGGACGAAGCCCAAGACTGGCAGCGGCTGAGTGGCTCTCTCCTGCCAGCCGGGGTCCTGCTCAGCCCCGCTCAGCTGGCAGACCTCGGTGAGGTCAATCAGGGGTGCCTGGACAGACATGGCTATCCTCCTCTTAGAGCACCGAATGGGAGTGACTCCAGGTCATTCTCTTCTTTAAATTTCATCTCATGGAGATTCAGTCCTGCCTGGAATATCAGGCGAGCTGGAGGCTTCTGCCTCAGGCTGCTCTCCCAGCCAGCAATACTGCATGGTTGCACCTACCCCAGCCTGCCCCTTGCTCCCATGGTTCATGAAGCCTGGATAGTAGTAAGGAGCAGTTCAGCTTGTGGAATGACAAATCCAAAATGAAGGATAGCACTTTATGGGCCATGTTAAGATTATTTCAGAGTCCTAGATAGCATTTAGTCCCTATAAAAGGCTTCATGAAAATTTTCCTCTGCCCCTAACAGAAATGTTAATTTAACAGAGCAGCTGAAAGGGTAAGGAACCCGGTACTATAACTTAGAGAGAGCTTCCATATTATTTTTCTCATAATTGATATAATTCAAAGTAAAATTTCACAGCGCAGTCTGTTCTAAGACTAAAAATTCAGGAGGGGAGTCGGAAAAAGGAAAAGTGAGCTGCCTCTACCTGGTTTCAAACAAGGGCTGTTTTACATATTAGGTGACCATGATAACCATTACACTACAGAGCTTTTGAATGTCAGGTGAACATGATAACCACTACACTACGGGGCTTCTCTTTTTTTGCCACAAATTTTGCCAAATGCACAGGACTGTTTTCTCTAGCTACAGAAGCTACCCAATGCAATGTCTACATACAGGGAGGCTCTAGGCATTTTGCCGCCCCAAGCACGACAGGCAGGCTGCCTTCGGCGGCTTGCCTGCAGAGGGTCTGCTGGTCCTGCAGGACCAGCGGACCCTCCGCAGGCAAGCCACCAAAGGCAGCCTGCCTGCCGCCCTCACGATGACTGGCAGAGTGCTCCCAGTGGCTTGCTGCCCCAAGCACGTGCTTGGCGTGCTGGGGACTGGAGAAGCCCCTGTCTATATCTATGGCCTTCCTGCTCACAGAGCGGTCATGCCCCAGCCAAAGGCTGACACGGCACAGAGGGCATGTGACACAGTGATCTGGCTCGGGCAAGATCGCTAGTGAGGCATGATACTTTTGCCGTTAAGCAAACACAGGAATTCTTTCCTGGCCTCTGCCACCGAATGCCTCTATGCATTATGCTCTGCCCTATCAGTGCAGGAGGACTGCATGAGCTCGGAAAATGTGTCATCATGAGTGTGGTTTTTTTTGCCTTCTAATCTGCAATAACCTCAGGGATGGAGATGATAGTGGGAATGTAGAAATATTCTAGGGGAATTGCATGGTCACCTCTGCTGCTGAGTGCTGCTGAGTTCGCCATGCTGACCAAACAAGAAATGAAATTCAAAAGTTCCTGGGGCTTTTCCTGTGTACCTGGCTAGTGCATCTGAGTTAAAAGTGCTGTCCAAAGCGGTCACAATGGAGCAGTCTGGGGTAGCTCCTGGAGGCCAATATCATCAAATTACATCCACACTACACCAAGTTTGACCCATCAATGTCGATTTCAGCGCTAATCCCCTCGTTGGGGAGGAGTACAGAAATCAATTTTAAGAGCCCTTTAAGTCAACAAAAATGGCTTTGTTGTGCGAACGGGTGCAGGGTTAAATCAATCTAACACTGCTAAAACTCAAAGTGTAGACTGGGTCTTAGAATGTCACACAGTATGTATAGCTATAAAACCTTAAATGGCTTAGAACTGGGCTAGTCAATAAATAGGTGGGCCACAGGCCAAATCCATACCACCAGATGCTTTTGAATGCATCCTGCATTTATTATTATCGTTGTTTTTTATTCTTTTTTCTGATGTCTGGACCTTGACTATACCTTGATAAAAAATAATTGACAACCCCTGGCTTAGACTATATCCTATTGAGAGACCATCTTTCCCCTCATGCCACACTGCCACCTTTACATTCATTGAAAAAGCTCAAGTCAGATTCTCCTAAATCAAGAGAGAAAGAGGGGCGGCAGTAGGGGGCCTTCAGCACTAGCCTATGTCCTCCCTATTCCAAAATAGTCATGGTCTTTTAGCCTTCAGGACACACTGCAGGAGTGACATAGGCAGTGAGCGGCTGCAGAGGGTAAGTTTTGTTGGGAGTTTGATCTGTGATGCAGAGGAGTTGTGTTCTCCTGGCTGTTCCCTGTAATTTACTTGTTCCATGTAATTTGTTGTTACATGTTCCATGTAATTTATGGAAGGCCACTCAAAGCCTGGATTAGATTACTCTTTGAACTTTTATACCACTCTACAAACAATTAAATATTATTGCAGATAGATTGATAGATAGATAGTGACAAAGTTCCTCCTCTACCTTGGTGGGTCGTGTGCTTATTGGCGGATTTTGCTAGCCTCAGAGATCTTCCTATGCTGGATCAGGAATTGGGAGGTTTTGGGGGGAACCTGAGCCCACCGTCTACTCCAGGTTCCAGCCCAGGGCCCTTTGGATTGCAGCTGTCTATAGTGCCTCTTGTAACAGCTGCATGACAGCTACAACTTCCTAGGCTACTTTCCCATGGCCTCCTCCAAACACCTTCTTTATCCTTACCACAGGACCTTCCTCCTGGTGTCTGATAATGCTTATACTCCTCAGTCTGCAAGCAGCACATCCTCTCACTCCCAGCTTCTCACACGCACACCACAAACTGAAGTGAGCTCCCTTTTAAACCCAGGTGCCCTGATTAGCCTCCCTTAATTGATTCTAGCAGCTTCTTGATTGGCTGCCGGTGTTCTAATCAGCCTGTCTGCCTTAATCATTTCCAGAAAGTTCCTGATTTTTCTGAAACCTTCCCTGTTACCTTACCCTGGGAAAGGGGACCTACTTAACCTGGGGCTAATATATCTGCCTTCTATCACTCTCCTGTAGCCCTCTGGCCTGGAGATTGCAGGAAGGCAGAGGGCTGCTGCTGCTGAACACTGGCCCTCCCTCCTTGCTGCTGTTGCTGTTCTCCCAGCTGCTCCCTTGGCTGGGCCAGACACCACCACTTCCACCCTCCCACCCCTTCTCTGCTACCCTCTCGTTGGCTGGCTGCTGATCCCCTCACCCACTCTCCACCCTCAATTGCTGCTGTTGTTCCACCTACAGCCCTGGGGGGAGAGGAAGGCTGCTAAGGGCCTGCTTTCCAGAAAAGGAGGGGAGTGAGGGACCCTAGCTCTTTTTGCTGAGGACATCACCATCTGTGCGGGGTCCCTCCTGCCTGGACACCAGACCAACACCACCTGGAACTGCTGGGGCTACTGTGGCTGTTGCTGGGGAGCTGTTGGAGTCCCAAGGAGAAGGAGAAGGAGAAGAGGACCACCTGCTGCTGGAAAACCGCGTGGGGACCACTGTGGAGGGGGCTTTTCTGGACTGAGTATTTTTTCTACCTGTGCTCTTGTGGTGGAGCTTGGACTGTGTCTGTTGGGACACTGGGGGTGCGGCGTGGAGCCTACCCCCAGTCCATCTGTGTCCTCCTTCGCTCCCACCACCATTCTTGCCCCCTCCACCACACCTGCTGGTTGTTTTCCTTCTACTTTGACCTCCTGCCTTTGGGACTGAGCTGCTCGCCTAGCTCACCACGCCCACTTCCACCATTTGAGCCTGCAGCAATGGCAGCCAAGTATTGAATTTTGCACAAGTGCCCGTGGGCGTACCCCCCTCTGCCCCCTGGGCTGACCCCCTTTCCTTTGCCACATTTGTCTGCCCCACCATTTCCCTCTGCTGTCTGATTGTCTTGCCCCAGCCCTGCAGCTAGCCCCGTAGTCCCTCTGCCCCATTCCTAGCTCACCCTTTTTCCCCCACACACCCTGTGATCCCCCAGCCATGACTGGTCCCTTCCCTTGTATGCCCATGCCCCCTCCCATGCGCTTGTGTCCTTCCCCCATTTGAGTTTGCCCTTGTTCACTGCACCCCCCTATGCCGTTATCCCCCCTGTTCCCCTAGTGCAGCTAGAGGAGCCGGACTTCCCTTCTGAGTTGGTGACCTGACACCATCCCGCCCCTAAGTCCTTGATAGCTCCCTGTGCCCCTTTAGCCTTCCCTTTCTGGCACCCTCTTCCCCTGCCTGCAGCCTAGTGGAGAGGGGGGTCACCTCCTCTCTTTCCCCTCCCCTTGCTGTTTGTCCCCCTTCCCGCTCTTGTTATGGCGGGGGACATGGCAGGGGAGACCCCTCACGATGCTCCCACCGCCTCTCCTCCACCTGCCCCCGTGTCCATTCCCCAAGCCTCTACCTCGACCGCCACTGCCGGTCCACCTGCCACCGCCTCCGCTGAGGCACTGGCGGTGGTGAGTACTGTGGAGACCTCCGCTGCTGCCACATCCCTCACCCCTTCCGATTCGGGGGGAGCCACCCCGCAGCCAGTGAGAAAGGTCTGGGTGGGAAGAAGGGTAAGGGCCCCCCACTAGAAAGGCCAGGCCCTCCATGGCAGAGACTGCCCCCACTGCCGCAGCCCTGCTACCGGCCGTGGCATCCCTCCCCGCTATTTCCTCCACCAGCTCTGTGAGTGTTCCTCCCCCGGCTACCAGGGCATACACCCAGGTGGCGGCTGCCCCCCTGCCTGCTGCTGCTCCTCTGACCACCACTTCTGCTATCATCTACAGTTGCCGGGGCCCCTTCCCCACCTTGACGAGGAAGCATGGTATCCATTGCCTCCTGGTGCCCACCTCGCCCCACGTGGAGACCTACGTGTGGGCGTTGGCAAGGGTGGTGGGGTCCACGGCCATTGTGGTGGCCTCCAAAATGTACGGGAGGGTGGTCTTCTTCCTGGCATTGGAGGCCGCTGCCTAGGAGGCGGTAGAGATGGGCCTGGTTGTAGAGGGCGTGTTCGTCTCCCTGGAGCCATTGGAAGACCTGGGAGTCTGCTTGGTCCTGACCTCCATTCCTCCCTTCCTGCCCAATGCTGCCCTGCTGCCTGCCTTTTCTGCCATAGGGCGCCCCATCTCCATCATCAGCCCTCTCCCGTTGGGCTAGAAGGACCCTGCCCTCCATCACGTCCTCTTGTTCTGCCAGCAAGTGCAGCTCCAACTGCCGCTGGTAGCGCATGGTGGAGAGGAGCTCGAGGGGTCCTTTCTGGTCCCCTACCAGGGAGCCCACTACCGGATGCATTACTCGACGGGGGAGGCCCGCTGCTACCTCTGGACCATGTTTACCTGTCGCATTTCCACCTTTCATGGGCCCACTCCTCCAGTGTTCGGCCGGCCCCCTTTTCAGATCACCACCTTGCACCATGACGGTCTCTCTCTGCGCGGAGAGGCCGGGGCCAGCCTATTGGAACTTTAATAATAGTTTGCTGGAGGATGCAGGATTTGTGGCGGCCTTCCGGGAGTTCTGGCTGGCCTGGCGAGGGCAGAGGCGCGCCTTTCCCTTGGCGCAGCGGTGGTAGGATCTGAGGAAGGTGCGCACCCGGCTCTTCTGCCGTGACTACACCCGGGGCGCCAGCCTATGGAGAGATACGGCGATAGGGCAGTTGGAACGGGAGGTCTTGGAGCTGGAAAGGAGTCTGGCTGCCAGCCCCTAGGATCTATCCCTCTGCTCAAAGTGCCGGGAGAAGCGGGAGGAGCTCCGGGCCCTCGAAGATCATCAGGCCCAGGGTGCCTTTGTTTGATCCCGCATCTGTCTCCTTCAGGAGATGGATTGCTGCTCCCGCTTTTTCTATGCCCTGGAGAAAAGGAGGGGGGCCAAGAAGCACATCACCTGCCTCCTGGCTGAGGATGGCACCCCGCTCCCGGATCTGGCGGAGATATGCGAGAGGGCCAGGGCCTTTTACGTGACTCTTTTCTCCCCGGATCCAATCGATCCTAACGTTTGAAGAGTATCTCTGGGACGGTCTCCTGATGGTCAGTACGGGCGACCAGGACTAGCTAGAACTGCCTCTCACTCTGGCCGAGTTCTCGGAAGCCTTCTGTTGCATGCCCACCAATAAATCTCTGGGCATGGACAGGCTGATCGTGGAGTTCTACCGCGTGTTCTGGGACATCCTCGGCCCAGACCTGGTCACCGTCTGGCCCGAGTCTTTGGAGGACAGGGTCCTCCCTCTCTCATGCAGGCGAGCCATGCTCACCTTATTGCAAAAGAGGGGGGACCTCCGTGACTTACGTGATTGGAATCCCATCTCGCTCCTCAGCACAGACTACAAAACCATTGTGAAAGCCATCTCGATGCGGCTAGGGTCCCTGCTGGTGGACGTGATCCACCCAGATCAGACCTACACTGCCCCGGGCTGCATGATCTTTGATAACCTGTATCTGCTCTGGGACCTTCTGGAATTAGGGTGTAGGGATGGTCTGTCATTCGCCCTCTTGTCCCTGGATCAGGAGAAGGCGTTCAACAGGGTGGACCCCATGGGTATCTCCTGAGCACTCTGCGAGTGTTCAGCTTCGGACCATGGTTTGTGGGTTTTCTCCAGGTGCTGTACGCTTCTGTGGAGTGTCTGGTCAGGCTCAACTGGATCCTGACCGAGCTGGGTCAGCTGTACACTCTGGCGATCGAGCTCTTCCTCTGTCTCCTCAGTCGGAGGCTGATGGGGTTGGTGCTTCGAGAGCTGGAACTGCGGCTGGTCCTGCCGACGATGTGCTCCTCTTGGTCCAGGACCCGGGCGACTTGGTACGGGTGGAAGCTTGCCAGGCCATCTACTCGACGGCCTCCTCTGCCCGAATCAACTGGGTCAAGAGCTCTGGCCTGGTGTTAGGGGACGGGTGGCAGGCAAGCTCCCTCCTACCCATGCTTCAGGCCATCCAGTGGAGTGCGGGTCCACTGCTCTATCTCGGCCTTTACCTTTCTGCCATGCATCCGTCTCCGTCGGAGAACAGGCACGGTTTAGAGAGCAGGGTGACAGACCGGCTCTGGAATTGGACGGGACTACTCCAGTGCCTCTCCCTTTGAGGGAGGGCGCTGGTGCTCAATCACCTAGTCCTGTCCATGCTCTGGTACAGGCTCAACACCCTGGTCCCAGCCCCGGGTTTCCTGGCCAACCTCCGGACGACGATTCTGGAGTTCTTTTGGCCAGGGACGCACTGGGTCTCTGCAGGGGTCCTCCACCTGCCCCTGGAGGACGGGGGGCAGGGCCTGAAGTGCCTACACACTCAGGTCCATGTCTTCCGCCTCCAGGCCCTGCAGAGGCTCCTGTATGGTGCAGGTAATCTGGCGTGGAGCATATTGGTGCACGCCTTCCTCCGCCGCTTCCGAGGGCTCCAATACGACCGGCAGCTCTTTTACCTCCATCCAAGAGGTCTTCCGCGAGATCTCTCTGGGCTGCTGGTCTTCTACCAAGACCTTCTCCGGACCTGGAAGCTCTTTTCAATGACCAGGTGCATGGCGGCCACCGTGGGGGCTGATCTCCTCGTGGATCCCCTGCTACACAACCCCCAGCTTCGTGTGCAGGTGGCGGAGTCCCCTGCAGTGCGCCAGAGGTTGGTCTTGGTGGGAGTCACCAGGGCTGGAAACCTCCTGGACTACGACCTGGGAGACTGGCTGGATCCCCTGACACTTGCTCAGCACATGGGGCTCTCCAAACCTCGTACTCCCAGGTGCGTATTTCAGGAGGTGAAGGCCACTTTACTGCCTGCTGCTTGGGCCTACCTTGACCGGGTCCTGCGAGAGGGCACGCCCTGCCCACCCTCCACCCCAGGCCCTGTGGACATTTTTATTGGGCCCCTGCCACGTGGACCCAATCCGCGCCCTCACCCTTTCACTGCGAGCCGGCTGCACGATCTGCAGCCAGTTCTGTTCCAGGCCGCACCAAGGAAACATCTGTACACGCTCGTGCTCCACACTCTTTACTACCTCACCCTCGCATCCCATCCCGATACTAAATGGTGGGACCTCCTGCCGCCTCTCGAGGGTGAGAAGCCCCAGTGGGCCAGCTTATACTCTGCCATGGTCCTGAGGCCCGCCGGGGATGTCAGTTGGCAGCTCCTTCACGGAGCCATGAGCACGGGCATGTACTTGGCGCGGTTTACCCCTGTCCCCAACACCTGCTCTTTTTGTGGTATGAAAGAAATCCTGGCGTACATTTATTTACAATGCGCCAGATTGCAGCCCCTGTTCCAGCTCCTCTTGAATCTCTTCTTGCGTTTTTGGTTGCACTTTTCCCCTCACCTGTTTATCTATGCACTCCCCATCCATGGCCCCACAAAGTCACAGGATCTCCTTATCAACCTCCTCTTGGCCCTGGCCAAACTAGTCATCTACAAAACCAGGGAGAGGAGGTTGGATGACGGGATTTCCTGGGACTCTGAGGCCTATTTCTGCTCCTCCGTCCATTCATGCATCCAGGCAGAGTTCCTCTGGGCGGCGTCCACTGGCTCCCTTGACGCCTTCGAGGAGCAGTGGGCGTTGTCTGGGGTTCTCTGCTCGGTGTCCCCATCAGGTTCCCTTCATTTAGCCCTATGACCTCACTCCCTATTCTGTTTTTTCATTAGTTGTCCCACGGAATTATTTGGTACCACAGACCTGTGGATCCTCCCCTTAGGCTGCGGGGAGGTCCTTTAGAAGTGGGCAGGCAAAGCCTCCTGGATACCAATAGGATCACTCTTCTGTAGCCATCTGGCCTGACTCTGTCACAATATATATACATGTTTAACGAACCTGTGCAGTAGAAAGAATTATATTCATTAAACACTTTGTGTCCGTGTAGGGAGTACAGAATAGGTATATATATCTCAATGTGGCCAGGGGTAAGATGTTCTACAGTCTCCTTTTCAAAAGTGACTTAAGACCATAAAAGCTTAAGTCACATTAATTTTCAATGATACATAAACTGCTAAGTCACTTAGAGGCTTCTGAAAATTGTACTTTAAATCTCATTTAAAAAATATTTCATGAAAGTCTGTCAGACATGAAATACAGATTTCAGATGACAATTTAATCATGAGGTGTGACTGCTTTGCTAGTTTGGAGCTTGGATGTTCTCTATATCCACTAAAAATAAGAAAAATATTTTATATTTATTTGATTTGATGTTTCAGCTTAAGCAAAGTGTTTGTGTTTTATTTTTTAATAAGTCTAATAAAGGAGAGATCACAGTAGACCAGCTCTGAAAGAAGCAGAGGCTCTAAAAGATCAACAACAATAGTTTAATACTTTGAACACAGTGCATGGATTTACTATCCCCTTACACTCTTGTATTGCTAAGAAAGTATGTTAAACCACCATCCTTACTGATGAAAGGTTTATGATTACCTATAAGTGGCAAAAATGTAAAAAAAAAAAAATCTAATTAAATCATAAGAAGTGTCCATTTGCTCTCATGGGGATTTTTTGGGACGGAGGTAAGGGGTTAGTATTAAAATTCTTCTTTGATATGTAAAAAAAGGGTTTCCTACTTGCAGTTTAATGTAAAGAAACTGTATAAAAGGGGAATCATTTGAACAATCACAGATAGAGATAAACGTTATCCACTTATTCTTAGGAAGTAGCATTATTCCAAAGTAAAACTGTGATGACACTGATTAATCCTTGTCACCTCTACCCCTGTACTCAGTTTCCTGCCTCTGGGCCCCAATTCTTGAACTCAAAGGGCAGCATAGGTGTGTATATGTCTGCATGTCTCCAAGGCTTCTGGTTAATTATATTTTTTAAAATATGTAAAGTCCCAGAATTCCACTAATAATATGTAGCAGCATTAGCTACCTAATTAGATTGTCATTAGAAAAAAAAAGTTTTTAATCGATGGCCTCCATTTCTGGGTGTCAAATTTTAGGGCCAAAATGTACACTCACTTATGTATCTGAGAAAACATACAGGCCTAGGTGTGCAGACAATTTATTTGCTTGAGTAGTCACATTAAAGCCATTGGATCGTGTCATACCTTTCTCTATTAGACTGAAGAGCCCATTATTAAATATTTGTTCTCCATGTAGGTACTTATAGACTGATCAAGTCACCCCTTAACCTTCTTTTTAAAATAAGCAAATTGATCTTGATTAGTCTGTCACTATAAGGCATGTTTTCTAATCCTTTAATCATTCTTGTGACTCTTCTCTGAACCCTCCCCAGTTTATCAACCTCTCTCTTGAATTGTGGGCAGCAGAACTGGACACAGTACTCCATCAGTAATCACACTAGTGCCAAATACAGAGATAAAATAACTTCTCTGCTCATATTCAAAATTCCCCTATTTATGCATCCCAGGATTGCATTAACCCTTTTGGCCACAGTGTTGCACTGGGAGCTCATATTCACCAGATTACCCATCATAACTAGGACCCTACCAAATTCATGGTCCATTTTGGTCAATTTCACAGTCATAGGATTTTAAAAATAATAATTTTCATGATTTTAGCCATTTAAATCTGAAATTTCATGATATTGTAATTGTACTGGTCCTGATCCCAAAAGGAGTTGTAGAGGGATCACACGATTATTTTAGGGGGGTTGCGGTACTGCTACCCTTACTTCTGCTCTGCTGATGGCGGCAGCTCTGCCTTCAGAGTTGGGCAGCTGAAGAGCGGTGGCTGCTGGCCAGGAGCCCAGCTCTGAAGGCAGAACCACCACCAGTAGCAGCACAGAAGTAAGGGTGGCATGGTATGGTATTGCCACCCTTACTTCTGTGCCACTGCTGGTGGAATGCTGCCTTCAGAGCTGTGTGCCCAGACAACAACTGCCACACTCCAGTCTCCCAGCTCTGAAGGCAGAGGAGAAGTAAGGGTGGCAATACCATGACCCCCCTGCAACTCCCTTTTGGGTCAGAATCCCCAATTTGAGAAATTCTGGTCTCCCCCGGGAAATCTGTATAGTATAGGGTAAAAACACACAAAAGACCAGATTGCCTGGGGGAGACCAGATTTCACACTCTGTGACATGTTTTTCATAGCCATGAATTTTGTAGGTGAATCATGACCCCTATCTTTTTTTCAGAATCAATGTCTCCCAGGGTAGAACCTCCTATCCTGTAAGCATGGCCTCCATTTTTTGTTCCTAGATTTGAGATCAAGGGGGCGTGGGGCAGCAATAAAGGTGAGATCAAGGTGCCTTGCTGACCCCCCCGCCTTCTACCTGATTCTTCATTAGTGGCTCGTATGATTTCTCCAATCTGGGAGCTGCTCTCTTTGTTTTTATAGAGTCTGATTCAAAGCCCATTAAACTCAATGGAAAGACACCAGTTGATTTCAGTGGATTTTGGATCTGCTCCTTACTATCTTAAACAGTGAAAAATCAGAGATATAGAACAGCCTCATTAAAAAGTGTATCATTATTTGGTACTTTTCTGATGCTCACCTTATGCCATATTCCCTGCTGTCACCAAGCACCTTGGTCACTACCCTGCTTCCACACAGCCTTCTCTCCTCAGCCTAGGCTCACCTTCTGAGCCTGCCTCATTTGCTATTCCACCATTTTATATCCTCCCAATTGCCCCATTAGCCTAGCAATCTCCACCCAATTAGCCCAGTAATCCCCAGAAGAAGTTGATTAATTATCTTCACTTAAGCCTGCACTCTTCACAATGCCCCAAGATCAGTGGCTAGAGTGCTACTTTTAGTGCCTTGTCACACTTGCAATATTCCTTATGTGCCCACAACTCCAGTGGAATTTGATGGGAGTTCCAGGTGTGTACCGGAATGCAGGATCATGGTGTACTTAATTCATGTGATCTATGTCACAAGTTCCCGCTATACCAAAAACATGCATCAAATGAAATTATCTACAGTACAAGTCTATTTAACATTTATAGTGCTTAATATGCTGAAGTGAAGAAATAACTGAATGGATGACCCATCATAGGCACAATTAACGGAAATACAACTTCACTGCAAGGCACATAAAGCAGCAATCCATAACATAAATGAAACCAAATGAGTTTTGATTTTTTAAATCCCAAAGCCAAATAATAAGTCTCCAATAAAAGGTAGAAAATCCTTAAATAAAATTAATTAGACCACAAGCTAGGAAGGCTAAAAACACAGTGAAAAATTAAAAAATAATAGTCCAGAATGCCTATTCTCTCTCTCTCTCTCCTCCATTACACTGATGATGCCACCATTGTCAGTCTGTAGAGAACACAATCTAATTTTTGACACAATTCTCTCCATTTCCCACCACAAACAGCTGGTCACCAAACCCTACCCCTTGCTTGTTCATTCTCAAAGTCGCATTTTCCTTTCTATCTCTGCCATCTCTCAGTTAAACTATTACAACCTTGTTCTTGCTGACCTTTATTCCCACCTAATCCCCTGAAAACTGCCAAACTGCTGCTATAGGAATCTTCATTCTATATCTTTTGAGCATATCACACTCTCCACCTTTACCTCCACTGGCTTTTTCTAGATTCCTACATCAATTTCATTCTTCTCATCTTTACCTCTAAGGTTCTGTACTATTCTTTTCCAGCCCACATCTCTGCTCTTATCTCTTTCCATTTTTCCTCTCACTCACTTCACACATTATGTCCAATGATTGCTTTTATATCTTTTTTCTACTTTTTTCCAGGTGCTCCTTACATTTGCAACACCCATTCCATCTCAATGTGAAAACCACTGTCATAAACAGATAGTTAAGGGTTAATGTCTCTTTTACCTGTAAAGGGTTAAGAAGCTCAGTAAACCTGGCTGACACCTAACCAGAGGACCAACAGGGGGACAAGATACTTTCAAATCTTGATGGAGGGAAGTCTTTGTTTGTGCTTTTTGTTTTGTTCGTTGTTCGCTCTTGGGAGCTAAGAGGGACCAGATGTACATCCAGGCTCTCCAAATCTTTCTAAATCAGTCTCTCATGTTTCAAACTTGTAAGTAATCAGCCAGGCAAGGTGTGTTAGTCTTATGTTTGTTTTCTCAACTTGTAAATGTTTCTTTTTGCTGGAAGGATTTTTACCTGTGTTTGCTGTATCTTTGAATCTAAAGCTAGAGGGGGTTTGCTCTGGTCTATATGAATCTGAGTACCCTGTAAAGTATTTTCCATCCTGATTTTACAGAGATGATTTTTACCTTTTCTTTCTTTAATTAAAAGCTTTCTTTTTTAAGAACTGGCTTGATTTTTCTTTGTTTTAAGATCCAAGGGGATTGGATCTGGACTCATTGGGGATTGGTGGGAGGAAAGGAGGGAGATGGTAAATTTTTCCTTGTTTTAAGGTCCAGGGGGTTTGGACCTGTGTTCACCAGGGAATTGGTGAAGTCCCTCAAGGCAACCCAGGGAGGGGAAAGTTTTGGGGGGACAGAAAGTGCCCCAGACACTGAAATTCTGGGTGATGACAGTGATACCAGATCTAAGCTAGTAATTAAGCTTAGAAGTGTTCATGCAGGTCCCCACATTTGTACTCTAAAGTTCAAAGTCGGGGAAAAAACCTTGACAACCACCCTCTCTGTTTAAATTCCTCTTCAACACCAAAATCTTTCATAAATAATGACCGTCAAAATCCTAATTAAGTCCTATTATCTAACAACTTGAACTTCTCTGATTAACAAGCTCGTACTCCTCTGTTATGAGCACAGTGTCATAGTAATATTTTTTGGATACCTGATGCTTTATGTGCCTATCTACTGTTTATTTTTAAACTGTAAACTGCTCAGAGCAGGTACATAAAATAGCTTTTTAGTAAGCAGATCTGTTTCCTATGTGTATTCATATCTGTTTACTGACAAAAAGTTGTAGGAGGTTTTTTTGGTGTATGCAGGTTTGTTTGTTTTTTGAGTATTTAATTCCTGCTATTAATTGAAAAACATCATAGCTCTGGAGGACAGAGCCTGATTCTTTTCTGGCAGGCATGTCTGTGTTGTGTAGGCCACTTAGTGAGCACTTCCTCGTGGGTAGGGGTTACTTTGCAAGCACCCTGTCCCATTACACTCCTCTTGCAGGCCCCTTAAGAACTCCCCACTGTCTTTCTTGCAGCTAACAGCATGCCCATCCATAGCTGGTTTAACGAAACAAAAGGTTCAAACAATCCTCAACGTCCCCAAAATAAAGTCCGTTATACAACAGTCAACTCTAATTCTTCTGCCACAAAGTTCTTCCTCTGTCCCAATCTGCTTCACAGAAAGCCACCAGTTACAGTCCTTTCTGGCTGACTTTCTGGCCCTAATTTTCTTCTCCTGACAGCCACACTCTGCAGCTTCCTGCTGCTCTTTGTAAAGGAATCCTCTGATCCACCCCAGTTTTGCAGTAAACAGGGCTGTCTAGGCTCAGTCCTTCTGCCTATAAGCGGTAAGCCATCCTGGTAAAGTCTGAAATGAAATGTGTAGCTTAAATACACCTCTAAAGTTAATAGCATAGAAAGATAAGAATTATGGGCAGGAAATAGTGGTAATAATCAAGTTGGTTAGATAGAGGATAATGGAACTGGGATGGGGGAGTGAGCATTCTGTAAAAGGAAGAAGTCTGGAAAGAGTAATATTTCCTAATTATTTTCTTTTACCCAGGAATCTACTAGCACTATTCCAAGGTAAATAAGCCTCATCCCTAAATGAGGGATGCAAAAAGCATCCAAATAGCAAGATAGAAGTCATATCACAATAACAGAATTTCAGTTATCTGTATCCCAGCCCTCTGCCCCCACCACTCTCTTCTTGTCTTTGATTCCCATCCGTCAGCTCATCAGCAACTAAGGGGCATGAAGTGTTTCCACCGCTTTCCTTCTATCTTGTACCAGCTTCATGGCTTTGTTTATTTTCAATACTTTTTGTTCTGTCATTCTCTGTTCTTCCTTTGTTTCTAGTTCCTTGCACTCTGGTATATATCCCTATATACGGTATTCTTTTCAGACCCATTCTTGACAGGTGTCCAAACTATTGCAGTCATCTTTCTTGTTATTTCTCGCATAAGCTGTTTTATCTCTTCATTTTTTATTTTCTGCAGTCTTGAAGCTCTCAGCATTCCCCTCTGCCAGTTCATTTCTGCTGCCAAAATCTTTTGTCCATCATCGTTGCTCATACTCCAGCATTCTGACCCATAGAGCAGTAGTGTCATGACAGTCATCTCATATACTCTGATTTTTCTTTTTAGCAAAATGTCTTGTGCTTTCCAGATGTTGCAGAGTTTTCTGGATGCAGTAGCTGCTAGTCTGATTCTTCTTTGTCTGTCATCTTAACAATTCCCATTCTTCTATACTAGTCCTCCAAGGTACACCATGATTTTCCACTTGTTCAAGTTCTTTCTCTCAGAGTTGGATCTTTACCTCTCTTTCCTGTCTTCTCCTTGTCATAACTGTTGTCTTCTCCATACTGATCTTCAATTTTAATTTTTTGCTGTCCTGGTCTACCTTGTCACTTACTCTTTGTCAATCCCCCTTGGTCAATAACATCCGTGAATCTAAGGTTATGCATTATCTTACCAGATAACTTGACTCCTCCCATTTCATCTATCAGTAGTATAGCACTTATTGCTTCAAGTACCACAGGGAACAAATCTGGGGATAGCGTGCAACTTTATCTCACAGCTACAGTCATCCTGAACCATTCCATCAGCTTCTTGTTTACTCTCATCACTCTCAACTTCTTGTACATGTTTTTCAGGCATGGCATACATTTGCATAACTTGCCATAACCCTTTCTGCCAAAAGCTATCAAGAGCCTGTGTGAAGTCTATAAAGGTGTTGTAACAGGTTCACTTGTGCTCTATACACTTCTCTTATGTCTGTCTTCTCACAAAATAATTGATCTATTGTACTTCATCCTGGTCTAAATTCAGCCTGTTCCTCTGCAAGCATCACCTCAGCATACCTCTTCATTCTCCTGTGCTACAACATCTTAGTGAATGCTTTTCCTGGCACATTCAATAAGCTGATTCTTCTCTAGTTCTTGGACTCACTCTTATCTCCCTTTTTGTAGGTTGGTACTATTATCACTTTCCTCCATTTGCTTGGCAGTTGTTCTTGTTTGTGAATCTTATTAAATAGCTTATGCATTACCTTTACTGCATGTTGCTCTCCTGCTTGCAGCAACTCTGTTATTATGGTGTCAGTTCCCAGTGACTTTCTTTTTCAAGCTTTCTGTTAAGATCTTTACTATTCCTTCTAAAAATTCTGGCATCTGCTCTCCCTCATTTTCCAAGACTATATCATCTACTGTGTACAGCTCTTTAGAATCTACTGTATTGTATTGCACATTATTGGGGGGAAAAGTGTGACTTCTCCTCCTATGGAGTTGTAATATAGTAAAATATGGACTGTCCTTACAATGGAAAGCTTTCACAGCAAGTATGTACATGAGAGAAGTGCTAAAAAGAGGATAGGTAATTAGAAATTTGTTCACACTCTTTAGCATACTCAAATGGAGGAAGGCTTGCCAACCAGCAAGCCAGAATCTTTAGACATATTCTTTTAATACTAATCTGATCCTGAATAAGTAATAAGTAATGTATGATGCAATATGTTAATATTTAATGTAACTTTGCCTTAATAAAGTTTTTTTTAAAAAAAAAACCTTTCAATTGCTTGTTCATCCTCAATTATTTGTTCAAACTTGCCTTTCATCACTACCATCTTCAACTCCTATTCTTGTATCTTGAGATACAACCTTTGTGTCACACTTCTCTTCACATATTCTTTTGTTTCTTTACATTATTTGCTTATTCAATTGTTCCTGTCTTTCTTCATTTTTTGTTTATAGTAGAACTGATAAATGAAATTGTTTTTAATTGTTCACTTTATTAATGTAACTTCTGTTCACCATTCGCTACACTTGCCTATATTGTAACTTCTGTTCACTGTTTGCCATATTGTAATTCAAACCCCATTTTAAAACACTCACTCCACTTTGTAAAAGCTTCCTCCAACCTTCATTTTTGCAAACCCTGCTGTAATCTTATTAGTTAGTTTAGATGTGTGAATGAGGCATGTATGGATGATGGAATCAACCTCCAGCCCCAGCCTGTCCTGATGAGATAAAGTTCAACTACCAACGGCTGAAGACCTAGACAACAGCCCTAAACAAAGTAAAAAGCATCCACCCTAAAAAGAAAAGGACAAAAGAACAACAGAAGGAAGATCAAAGCCAGGTTCAAGGCTGAAAGTCACACCTGCAATTGACGGGTGATCAATCCAAACCCAAAGGCAGCGTGACACAGCAAGACCTATAGACTTTGAATCCAAACTAAAAGCCTGTAAAAAAGAAGGGTGAGATGAGAGACTTTGGGTAACATTCTGCTGCCAACATGGAGCCAGCCACCTGCTGATTAATTTAACAACAGCAGAATGAAGCAACTCCCATGAACTAACATAGGGAAAAATCCCTATAAAGCTGGACTCTGAAGACTGAGGACTTTGAGTCTATGGTTCTGCTGCCAGCCTCCAGGAGCATCAGGTGCACCTGACCCGGACTCGGCTCCACTCTTGTGTACAGGTACCTGGCCAGTATTCTGTCACAATCAACTTTAGGCTGGTAACTATAATATCCATACAAAACTTGTATAAATGATTGTGTAAGTAAATGTATATATATATATACATTTACTTATATATATATATATATAAGTAATCATAGGAATAAGTAGCCAAACAACGTTGTTTGCTGTTATCTTTTATTTTGGTATTTACAATAAATGTGACGAACGTCTTGTCCCCTTTAATAAGATCCTGCTAGTTTTTATTGGTATAACATATAGCTCTCTGTACTCAGCTCTTATATTTATGTCCTTCCTTTTATTTTCCTTCAGTTTCCTATACTCGTCACTCAAGTGCAGCATTTCATCCATTATCCACCTCGGTTTCTTCATTTTGGCCTTGTAGCCCTACACTTGTCAGCTGCTCTTGTAGTCCCATTATTTACACTGTTCCATATCTCTTCACTGTTAATTTCTTCTTTCGCCAGAGACCTGATGTTTGTCTGCATGTCTTTTTTGTATTCTTTCCTGATATCCAGCTCTTTCAATTTGCCCATCTTATAGATCTTAGCCCTTGGCACTTTTTCAATTGCTCTCAGGCTCAATCTCATTGATACCTGCACTAACTTGTGATCCAGTTGTGACGGGTTGAATCACTGAAACTGCTTTGGGAGCCACCACCTGATGTGTCAAGACTATTTCTGCTCCTGCCTTCCCTGCCAGCTTGGGCCTCCAGCACCCTGTCTTATTGAGACAGACACACACGTCTGCTCCAACACAGACCCAGGGTCTGAATTATTTGTCCCAAAGCTGCAGATGTAATTGAAAGCAGCTCACAGAAGTGTTCTGGTCTTTAACACTTAAATGCCCAACACCCAATGTGGTCTATATCCAAATAAATTCATTTTACCCTGTATAAAGCTGTATAAAGCTTATACAGGGTAAATTCATAAATTGTTTGACCTCTATAACATTGATAGAGTAATATGCACAGCTATTTGCCTCCCAGGTATTAACACATACTCTGGGTTAATTAATAAGCAAAAAGTGATTTTATTGAATACAGAAAGTAGGATTTAAGTGGTTCCAAGTAGTAACAGACAGAACAAAGTGAATTACCGAGTAAAATAAAACACGCCAGTCTATGTCTAATCCAATTGAATACAGATAAAATCCTCACCAGGTCCAGAATGCTTCCTTTTACAGACTAATTTCCTCTTAGTCTGGGTCCAGCAATCACTCACACCCCTTGCAGTCACTGTCCTTTGTTCCAGTTTCTTTCAAGTATCTTTGGGGGTGGAGAAGCTCTCTCTTTAGCCAGATGAAGACAAAATGGAGGGGTCTCCCCTGGGCTTAGATAGACTTTCTCTTGTGGGTGGAGACCCCCTCCTCTCTTCTATACATAATCCAGATACAAAATGGAGTTTTGGAATCACCTGGGCAAGTCACATTCCATGCATGACTGAGTTCCTTACTAGCCAATCCACTTTCCTGGGAAAGCCCAGATGTGGATTGGTGTGTTCAAGTTTATTGCTGGCTTAAGTGTTTCTTGATTGGGCACTTTCTGGGAATAGTCTTTTCTCTGTAAGCTGACCAACTGCTTCACTACAGCCTACTTAGAATCAAACAAGTATGCTGCCAATATTTATAACTTCGAATACAAAAATAATACATGCATACAAATAGGATTAATAGATTCAGTAGATCATGACCTTTACCGAGATATGTTATGTGGCATATATAGCATAAAACACATTTTAGTTATGTTTTATGTATATACATTCATAAGCATATTCCCATAAAGCGTTATGGGTGGCACCGTCACATCAATGTCACCACAAATGATCTGCATGACACCACACTTGATTTCCATCTGCAGCTCACAAGTACAAAGTTTGTCATGTTTTAATTTGCCCATCAGGTGATATCCATCTCCATATCCTCTGTGACTTTCTTTGCTGAATTAGCATGGGCATCATCAGCAGGTTGTTGCTTAGTCTATTACATTTCCGCTTTTCTGCTCTTTCATTTTCTTCACTCAGTCCAAATCTGTGTAGTGCTCCAGCCCAGGAATTCTAGTCTGATCCTACTTTTGCATTAAAATCTCTCTTCACCAATAACACATCTTCTCTTAAAACTTCCAAGACCCTTTTTTGTAGATTATAAATGTCATGAATTTCTTCCTCGGTTACTGCTTATTGTAACTAGACTGAATTTGATCCTGAATCTTGACTTCAGCATATGAGGAGATACTGAGTTAAATATCATAAATCATGGATTGCCTTTGGCTTTAGAAACCAATGCAGTTCTGTCCTGGTACCCACCATCTTCTCTTCCTGATATCAATATCCTAAGTTTATTCTCCTTTGCCTTCCCATTGGCATAATTACTGCAGGTACTCCAGCCTGTTCAAATAAAGGTCTTAGCCTTCGTGTTTGTCACACAACTGTTCTCTGTGTGTTTGTTCTGATCATGTATGTTTTGCATCCATCTCAGTTTGAGCAGCAAATATGGCCTTTTTTGTCCTGCTTACTTTTCTTTCTCTTTCCAGTCTTCCTTTGGTCTCTATAGTCCAATATTTGCCAAGTGTTGGACCATGACTCCTTGGCTTTGTGTATTATAACCTGTCTGCAGCACTGCTCTAAGCTATCCACTAGCCCGCTCCAGCACCATTTTGGCCAATATTATATTTTGAAAGTTATCTTGCCAGCCACACTATAGGAAACTCTGTGCACTTGGATAGCCAGATGTGCCCTAAGGCTAGCAGCTTTTGCTGCTAGCTACCCTCATTAGGTTTACCTTGCCAGCCAAGGCAAGATCCATGCAGCTACTTGGAGCCACTGCCCAGACCACTACACCATACTATTTGGCTAATGTTGAAAGAGAGCTACCAGTTATTATGGATTGCAAGTTAGACATGGGGTTTACAGTGGAATCTGACAGGCAAGAGGCCAATATAATTTGTAGCTATATAAGATCTGTTACATGGAGCAGAGGAAATAGTTCCTCCTACTGAAGTATGATGTAATTGCATATGGAAAGCTGCATTCCATTTCAGGCACTACAATACAGCGAGAAACAGGTGTTCAAAAACAGACACTGAAATTTTTTATGGGAAAAAACAGAGTTGAGTATGTACAGTTTGAAAAAGCAGTACGAAAGTGGAATACAAGTCTATAAAGAGTGTAACACATCAGGGAAAGAAACGAATTATTTAGCTGGTATGAGGGCTAGAACTAGAAATAGTAAAATGAAATTTCACATGGGAAAATGTAGACTAAATATCAGGAAATATCCTTACCAAGGCATTATTTATTAATAAATAATCATAATAATGGGGCACTGACCTGGGACTTGAGAGAGCCAGGCTCAGTTGCCTGTTCTGCCACATACTTCTTGTGTGACATTGAGCAAGTCACTTAACGTACATGTACACAGAAGCTGGGAAGAGTAATTCAGTTGAATACTTGTGTTTGCTCTGGTTGGGCTAGCATACTGAAATTGGCAATGTAGCCACAGCTGCATGAGTGTTAACTTCAGCTAGCCAGCCATGTACAGGCCTACTTGACCCTCTGGTTACATACTCAAGCAACTAATCTATGCCACTGTGGCCACACTGCTATTTTTAGGTGCTAGCTTGAGCAGAACTATTGCATGTACATCTGTCCAATCTGGGAATTACACTTCTCAGCTGCTGTATAGATGTTGCTTTTATTTCCCTGTGACTCAGTTCCCCACCTTCTCTACTTCACAGGCATGTTGTGAGGCTAACTATATTAAAGACTGTGAGGTGCTCAGATACCATGGTAATAGGGGCCATAGAAATACCTAAGATTGACCATGTTTAATACAGTAATACATGGGACCAATCAAGAATGGGGTCCCATAGTGCTAGGCATTGTACAGACTTTTAAAATAAAAGAAAACAGTCCCTGACCTGAAGAGATTCCATTTAGATCAGAGGTCCCCAGAGTGAGTGGCTGCCCCCTAGGAGGATGTGGAGAAATGACTGGGGGGGATCGGCGGTCCCAGGCCAGCCCTCAAGTGGGCGGGGAAGGAGCACCAACCAGCCCTTACCTGCCTGTACCTGCATTCCTGGCTCCCAGCCCTGTTCCTAACCCCACTCCTCTCCAACCTCAGTGCGGATCTGCTTCTGGCCCTATGCCAGGTCTCAGCCTTGGCCACTGGCTGCAGGTCCATTCCTGGCCTAGGACCAAGGCGGGGGGGTGGGGGTGGGGAGGGGCAGATGCAGGGCCAGAAGTGGATTTACATCTGGCCATGGACCTGGCTGCCAGCCTCCACCACAGCCCGACTGCAGCTTTGCTCTCACCCTCAGCCTCGACTGTGGGTAATAAATAATTGACAGTTCCCTTTTGAAACCGAGTTGGTATTTGTGTTATAAACTATGACAGGGTTTAATATCTTGTCTCATCCTATTTTTAAACACATGTTGCTGAAATTTAGTATATCTGGATACAATTGTTTAAAAGACTAAAATGTTTGCATCTTCATTTGATTTTTAAAAAAGAAGCTATATTACATTTCAGTTCCTTTTTTGGTTAAGCTATAGGTAAAATCATATTGATTAAAGAAGAATACGAATTATAGACATTTAACCTGTAATCTGTTTAAAAAAAATCACATTTTTAAAAACATAGAACATGCTTAAATTATTTAAACTGACAGGCTTAAAATTCATTGCTCTGTTTTTGCACTTTATTCAGTAAACGATGAAAAGAGGGGTCACTTTTACTTTTGTTTATATTCAGGTACTTGTTTTTCTTCTTTGAGTGCTGTCCCTGTGGGTGCTCCACTTTAGGTGTTCGTGTGCCCCTGCGCTCACAGTCGGAGACTTTTAGTAGTAGTGCCCGCTTGGGTCACATGTGTGGTCCCTGTTTTGCGCGGCTGCAGGCAGTTAACAGACTGTGCGACCAATTCCCACTCAGTTCTTTCTCTACTGCCCTTGGCTATGAGTCGGAGCCATCAGCAGCGCCTCTTGCTACTTTGTAGTTAATTAGTTACATTCAAAAGAACAAGGAGTACTTGTGGTACCTTAGAGACTAACAAACTTATTTGGGCATAAGCTTTTGTGGGCTAAAACCCTTGTTACTTAGTTTCCTTATATAAGCAGAGTCAGGATGAGCTGTATCCTGACATCTGGTGGTGAATTGTAGGGAGTGTGGAAAGAATGTCAAGAATCTCAAAACGTGTGGACAGATTTGCATTGGCATCCACCTCACACTTAGCATAAAGCCACAGCAGCTTGGGATGGTGATTTTAACAGCTCTGGGATCCCCATTTTCTTTGTTATTGGGGCAGGAGGAAAAAAAAAAGTTTGTCACCCTGATTGTGCGAATGGGGAGCTGTGGAACTGCTTTGTGACAGAAATGACTCAACCTCAGTTGGGTGGTACTTGCTAAACATGGGACAGGGGTTCCAAAACCCTATGAATGGTGAGAGGTTGGGGACAGGTATCTGTGCCTGGTGGTGCAGTCTCATTGTGGAGCTAAATGCACCAGTTCCACTCCTCCTCTCTCCACTGTGGAATGTCAGAGTTGATTTTTTTTATTCCCTTAAGAATCTAGCTACAGGTTACTGAGCTGAACTCACTTTGGGCAACTGGTGCACTAGCACTGGGGCTCCCCTACTATGTGCTGAGATCACTAAGAGTTGAAATCACAAAAGAGCTGAAATTACTGAGCTGGGAGCAGTGAGTGCTGTGCTAACTAGTGGGGATGCCTGAAGCTATACTGCAGAACAGAACAGCTGGCGGGGTGGAGTAGTTTGTGAAGATGGCTGGAGCGGACCATGGGACAGCTGGTGGAGCGGAGCAGCTGGCAGAGTGGAGTAGCTGTGGAACGGGTGAAGTGGCCCATGGAGCGAGCGGAGCCAA
Organism: Chelonoidis abingdonii; assembly: GCF_003597395.2. NCBI lineage: Eukaryota > Metazoa > Chordata > Testudines > Testudinidae > Chelonoidis > Chelonoidis abingdonii. The sequence goes on from NC_133771.1 coordinate 51,467,531, forward strand.
GCAGTTTGCAGGGACAGCTGGAGCAGCTCACGGGGCAGCTGGTGGAGCAGAGCAGTTTGTGAGGACAGCTGGAGGAGCAGAGTGGATGGCGGCTGGTAGGCGGACGCAGTTTCGTGGAGAAGGCGGAAGCAGAAACACCACAGAGATGCAGGGCAGTTGGCCTGGACCACGTAGGTGCCCCTTTCCCAGGACTGGGGGGAGGGACCTCTACCAGATAGACTCTTGAATTCTGGGGTGGCATTGACCAGAGACTTTTGGGGTTGTTGGATCTTGGAGTGATTGGACTTAAGACCCTAGGGAAAAGGACTTGCAAATGTACTTGGGTTGTGGGTTTTAGTTTAGGGTTTGTGTTATAAGCCTGTTTGTGGTGTTTCTCCACGGGATGCCGCATTGATTCCTTCTTTATTAAAAGATTTTGTTACACTCAGACTCCGTGCTTTGCGAGGGGAAGTATTAGCCTCCTAGAGGCGCCCCGGGCGGAAGTATGGTATGTAAGTGTCCCAGGTCACTGGGTGGGGGCTCGAGCCGGTTATGCATTGTGTTACTGAAATGGAACCCCTGGATACTGAACCCGGCCCTTGTTGCTGCCAACTCAGAGGGGCAGAAGGGTTACACTTATTAGCTGCTACTTAGCTTGTTTCCCTTTTCTTTTCTCCTTCCTTTAAAAAACAAAAACAAACAAACAGAATCAAGGCCAGGAACTTCAGAAACACAGCCATTTTGAGGGTGAAAGCTGTGCCCCACCCTCCCAACAGGAATGCCTGGTTTCCGGAGCCCTCAGAGCCTTGCCTCCAGGCTTGACGTGCCTGTCCCTAATAGCCACAGTCAGTGTATTTGCTGCCTGTGTGTTAGTGCCTCTGACTCAGGCCCTAACAAAGTGTTGTATTGCCTCAGGCTCACAGAAAGGCAGGGAGTGGAGCGGTTTCTTGGACCTATATCCAGGCATGAGGCTCGGGACCCCACCGCCCTCACTTCGTTAGCCTTGGCTTCAGACAGGAATGCTTTCTCCAACACCACATCGGAGTGTCACACCGGGCAACACTCGAGGAAGCACCTGGGTCCCCACTGCAGGGGAAAAAAACAAACCCACAGCCATCCCGCAGATAATAATAGCACCGGCTGTGCTGTCAGCGCTGGGAGCTCAGGTAGCTGAGAGCTCCAGCACCCCTGCAGACAGAGACTCCGGGGAACAGCTTTGGTGCAGGCATTGAGGGGAGGTTGGAGCCCTGTGCCTCCATGCCACAATCTACAGCCGCTCTGTCAGCAGGCATCCAGTGTTGGCACCGCCTGTGCTCTCAGCACTGGGAGCTGAGGTGGTGGAAAACCAGGGTACTCCTGGAAAAGACTTGATCAGTTTTGGCAATAAGGCTTACTCTTTGGCTACCCCTTACCTCTGCATAGCCAACTATGCGACATTACTAACAAAATACAACTATATAAACTACACAAAAATGTCCAAATTGATTAATTTTATTGCCAAGGACAAGGGAGAACAATTCACAGCACTTGATTCTGAGGACAAGGCTGCAACATCTGTGTCCACAGTGGTTGTAATGAGAAGGGCCTCCTGACTCTATCTTTCTGTCTTCTCTGAAGAAGTGCAATCCACGGTGGAAGACTTGCCAGGCCAAATTGTAGCCAAAAAGGCAGACGACTGATTTCACTCACTCACGGACTCATGAGCGACTCTCTGATCCTTGGGAACCTACAACCCCAAACCGAAGAGGAAACAGAGGAATTACTTTACATCCCAATGATATCACTGGCCAAAGTGTTCAAACGCCAACAGTGGTGATTTGATTCATAGGGTCACAGACACAGGCCATGAGAGGACAATAATCTACTTCTCAAGCTGCTGCATCCTAACCATCAACTTCCCCTAACAAGAACTCCAGTGGATGAAGACCAATTCTCGACCTCTAATAATTCAACAAGTTCATCAGAAACGTGATTCAAAATGGTCACACTATACACTATGAGCGACTTCCTGTTAAAAGTGTCAACCCAGCAGACAGCACTATAAACCACCGAAGAGGTGGTAATCAGTCTCACCAAGTGTTCCAGTACTTCACAAATCTGGGCTTCCTAATAAATGCCGACCAGCCCACTCTAACAACAGTGCAAGAGCTGGACTTCACTGGGGCCCACCTCACCTCTATTAAGGGTATAGCCTCACTACTGAGACAATGTTCTTTCACTCTCACCAGCCTCATACCCTCTGCGTGAAATAACCCACAGGTATCTGCCAGGACTTCCCCCAATTTCTTGACCACATGGCAGCCACAACATTTGCTGTCAAACACACCAGATTAAACATATGTTGCCTACAAGGAAGGCTATGTATTAGCTTTGTTCCACACAGGCACGATATAAACAAGTACCCCACGATATCGGGAAAAATAAAGGACCCCCTTCTCTGGTGGGAAAAACTGACCAATATATGCATGGGGCACCCTTCATTTAGACTACAAATGCCTCACTCCTGGGATGTGGCACACACCTGCACCCACATCTATATAGGGCCTCTGGTCCCCTGTGGAATCTCTTTGACATATAAACCTATTGGAACTTCAAGCTGTCTGCAACGCGCGCTCCCAGTTCCTGCCACTCATCAAAGACAAGGCTATTTGAAGTCTTAGCTTGTATGTATTATATGTACAGACAAGGGGGAACACACTCACAGTACCTCTGTGTGCTAGCCATAAACCCTGACGATGGTGCATCAGACACAATATCCACACCACCATAGCAGATACACTCAGCAGACAAATTTCTCAAGACTGCGAAGGGAATGTAACAACACAGTACTCCTGCATGTATTTCAGCACTGGGGTTTCCCCACAGTAGGTCTTTTATTAACTGCACAAAATACCAAACACTCTCATTTTTGTTCCAGTGCAGGGCTCGATGCACCGTCATAAGACAATGCATTCTTGCTTGAGTGGAATGCTCCCCTTCTCTATGTCTTCCCTCCTATTCCTCTCTTGAATTGAGTGATTCACAAAATCAGGCTGGATGTGCCACAGTAATTCTATTATCATGGTCTCGCCAAACCATTGTATCCTTACTCCCTCAGCATGACTGTGCATACATGAATCGCACTCCCACTTCTGTCTCACCCGCTGTTCCAGGACTCAGGCCATGTCTTGAAGCCACAGAAACTCCATCTCAGAGCATGGCTCCTCCATGGCTCACAGAACCTGAGCTGACCTATTCAGATGTGATACAAAATATAGTTACACAGTTGAACAGAAATGAACTGTCCCTCACACACCCTGAAGGGGAGACTAGTTAAGGCCTGGTGCCAACTAAAATGGATGACTTCCATTCCCTGGTGCCAACTAAAATGGATGACTTCCATGTCCCAGGGACATTACCTTCTACGCTGCGTTACCTATTAGAACTCAAATGGTCAGACATATCCATGAGCTCAATAAAAGTCCTTCTACCTACCATCACAACATTCCACCTCAAGGTGGATTGCCATCCTGTCTTTACCCATCTACTGACCCAATGTTCCTTTGAGGATTCAATAATGCCTACCCTGAACTACATGAGCCTACGACATCATGGGACCCTATCATGGTATCTTTCCCCAATCTGAACCTTAGAGTCCAAAAAATTGGGGTACCAGCATGAATTTCTCTAAGCTTAATTCCCAGCTTAGATCTGATAAGCTGCCACCACCCAAAAATATATAGTGTTTTGGGGCACTCTGGTCCCCCCAAAAACCTTCCCTGGGGACCCCAAGACCCAAATTCCTTGAGTGTCACAGCAAAGGGGAATAAACCATTTCCCTTCCCCCTCCTTTCTCCCTCCCAGATCTTTCCCGCCTGGGTACACCAGGAGATCACCGTGCTTCAAACTCCTTGAATCACAACACAGAGAAATCAGGTTTCTCCTCCCCCTTTCTCCCCCCTCCCAGGCTTTCTCCCTGGGTTATCCTGGAGAGATAGACAGTGATTCAAACTCCTTGAATCTTAAAACAGAGGGATTCCACCTCCACCCCTCCCCTCTTCCCCTCACCCAGAGGCAATACAGATTCAAGCTCCTGTGAATCTAAAACAAAGAGGAAATTTACCTTTCCCCCCCTCCTCTCTTCTCTCTCCCACCAAGTCCCTGGTGAGTACAGACTCAATACCTTAGCATTAACAAGGGGAAAAAAATCAATTAGGTCTTTTAAAAGAAAAGCTTTTAATAAAAGAAAGAAAAGTAAAGAGATAATCACTGTAAATTCAAGATGGAATATTACAGGGTCTTTCAGCTTATAGACACTGAAAAAAACCTCCTCCAGCAGAAATACAATTTAAAATACTTCAGCCAAATACACATTAAAACTTTACCAGCCAGATACACATTTTGCAAATAAAGAAAAACAATTAAAAAGACTAAAGCCGCCTTTATCCTGATACTTACTAGAATTAGAACAGAGGAGATTGTTTTAGAAAGATTGGAGGAATCTGCTTACGTCTGGTCCCTCTGAGACCCCAGAGAGAACAACACACACAGAACAAAAAACACACACCCAAGCTTCCCTCCACCCAGATTTGAAAGTATCTTGTCTTCTGATTGGTCCTCTGGTCAGATGTTGCAGGTCACTGTTTGTTAACTCTTTACAGGTGAAAGAGACATTAACCCTTAGCTATCTGTCTATGACAGACCTGAACATAGTCATTCGGATCATCACCTCTTCCCCATTTGAACCCAGGATAACATAATCACTGCTACACCATTCTATGAAAGTAGCATTTCTTGTGGCAATGACAGCCTCCCTCAGAGCACACCTTGAAACCCCACACAGATAGAATACATTACACATTTCATAATCTTGATGTTCAGAGGACATTGGCTTCTTACATAGACAGGACTAAACTATCCCATAAATCACCCAGACTGTTTCTATCCGTCACTGAATGCTTCAAAGGGAGCACCATCTCTAAACAAAGACTTTTCATGTAGATCTATAATTGCACAAAACTCTGCTATCATCAGTGTGACTGCCAATCCCTCATGGGGATTCACTCACATCCCATTAGAGCCTTATCAGCCTCCACGGCTTCCCCACATAATGTAACTATCACAGACATTTGTAGAGTTGCTGCCTGGGCCTCAGCCCATACCTTTAGACAGCACTATGCCTTAGAGCAACAGGCAACATCTGACACCTTCAGATGCTGTCTACTATCAGAGGTCACGACTTCAACTCTGAAGCCCCTCCTTCCATTGGAGGGCACTGCTCTGAAGTAACCTAAAGTGGACCACCCACAGGAACAGCACTCGAAGAAGAAGAAGAGGTTACTCACCTTGTGCAGTAACTGAGTTTCTTCGAGAAATGTGTCCCTGTGGATGCTCCACTACCCTCCCTCCTCCCCTCTACTTCGGAGTTTCTTAATTAATCTCTGCAGTAGAGAAGGAACAGAGTGGGGGTTGGTCACACAGCATTAGTTAACTGCCTGAAGCAGCACGAGGCAGGGACCACGCATGTGCGACCCAACCGGGCACTGCTACTAAAAGTCTCTGACTACTAGCGCAGCAGCACACAAACACCTAAAGTGGACCACCCACAGGGACACACATCTCGAAGAACCTCAGTTACTACATAAAGTGAGTAACCTTCTCTTATGCCCTAGTGCCTCCTGGGTGTGCTGTTCTGTCCCATCTAGTGGCACCCAGACCACTGACAGAGAGAGAGAGAGAGAGATGAGTTTGCCCTACAGTCTTATCTAAGAGCCACATGGCTTTTAGTTCATGCTGTAGAGGCACTAAACTCCAGAGGTCCCAGGGTCAATGATGACTGGGGTCTGTCAGTGTTACACTAGCATAATGCTTGCATTGTTAACATTGCAAAGGAATGTTCAAATGCACACAAAAATTGAAAGTAAAGAAAACATACAAAATGGATGCTTGTCCACCATGGCTAATATAAGCCAGTCAGGGAATACCTAGGCCAGCAACTGATAGATATCAGATGCTTCCCTCAGAGAATGTGAGCCCCACACAATCTTGAATTACTTTATAGTTTGAAACCATGGTTAAGAAAACATTTTACTCACAATCTGTCACCTTCCTTTCCTGAGTAAGAGCTTTGAGGTAGTGGCGGCTAGCCATGTCTTAGACTTCTTCTAATACGGCTTCTTACCTGGATTTGCCATACTAACAGTGTTAGTTTCACAGATGGCACTCTGACCTATGGACAGATTCATATTAGTAATGTTAGCCTTAGTGGCAACCTTGTCTTCCATTGCTCAGGAAATGCTGCTGAATCAGCTGTGGGAACTAGAACATAAGGATGAAGTTTCATTAAGATAAATTTGTTCCTTTATAAATCTCAAATTGCAGAGGATTATGATGAACATTTGCTCCCCTTTCAAAAGGATCCATATTTCCCAACAAATGTGAGGGAGGGAATAGTTGGTAGAACTAGCAAAAAATGCGACTTCATCCTGTACTGAGGTAGTATTGCCTTCTGATTGCCACGTGGTCCAAGGTCCTAATAGAATCTTCCTTTGGTACCCAGTCAGCAGCAGTGTCCACAAATCTCTCTCTTCACTTTTGACTGGCCAGTTTACTCAAGTAGTTCCTCTCAGATATAAAGCTAGCCATAGTGATCCATACTTTTGTCACCCTAGAACTGAACTACTATTGTGCAATACCTTGGTTAAACCTAGAAAACTGCTCACAAACTTCACATGGTTTAACATGCAGCAGTCTACCTCCTAAGTGGAATAGACTGACAGTAATATACTGTGCCAATACTCTGTGCTTATAATTGCTACTACTCGCAATCCTGGCTTCAGTTCAAGATCCTGATCCTTATCTTCAAAGCCCTAAATGGGTAGGGCCTAGCTATCTGACAAACTGATTTATCAGAAGCCAACTGGCTCAGTATTCTCTGGAAAGGACTCTTACCTATGAAATTTGCTACCACCAGAAGTTAGGGTGAACCCAATCTTTCATCCTTCAGATTAAAAGTAGTGTCATATCTTTCAGTGAGCATTTACCTCCCTCCCTGTTAAATGTTCTCAGCAATTTGTTTCTGGAGAACTCTTTAATATTCAGTGGTGCCTAGATACTGTATTATGGTGACAGGCCTCTTAGAGATGTGCGTAACAAACCAAGATGGTTGGAAAATTTCAAAGAAAATCATATTTCAAAGAAAGACAAATGAAAGTTTCAGAAAGTTTGTGAAAAATATTTTTTCCACTTTCTGACCAACCTCAACAATAAATAAAGCAATAAAGACATTTTAAAACTCAGCAAATGCTGTTAAATCTGCTCATAATACTGAAGTTTATTTGCTGGAGAAAAAGGGATTGTGTTAGCATTTTCAAACTCCCAAAATATTGATTGCAGCAGTGTGTTACATTCAAGATAATCACTTTCACTTAGTGAGAATGAGATTTTTAGCACCTGTCTCTCAGAAATATAACTTTCCATGATTATCAAGTTTTAGTCACCTATTTTATCTAAAACAACCATCTAAAAGTAAAACCAGAGGTTCTATTTTAAGATTAGATTAATTCCAGTTGAATATCTATTTCAGGGTTTTTTATCACATAGCAAACAACCAATTTTGCAAAGTGAATTGTGAAGCTGTACTGGATTCCTGTCTGGGCTATGCAGAATTTTTTGCTGAATGGCCTGACATAAAAAGTCTACAGTTGTTTTTTAGTTATTGCTAAGAATGCCTGTCCTGCATGAGTCTGTAATTTCTATCTGATGTCACATTCCCATATAACTCTCACAATGATATTTGCAATATTTTTCACTAAGGAGCTCAGATGATAGAGATAGAGTTTTCCATTTTGGCTGGGTGTAGGAGGATGTCCCAACAGAGATATAGTGGGGTGGGATCAATTCAGTTGCCTCTTCCATGCAATTCATTAATTAGGTTTTCATCTTTGATCTGGCAGCAACACAAACAAGATTTTATTTTAATAAGCTGACAGCACTGTGAATTACGTCATCTAGTGGTTTTTCATTTGTATCACAGCAAATAGATTTCTTTTATTCTGAGAGGTGTGTTGAATTACAGCTTCAACAACCGCATGGAGTTAGTGGATGTTGAGCCATTCTTTTTCTGGTTAAGGAGTTAAGTGCAATATCTTACTGTTGTTTATAGGAAATAATTCTACAGTGCTATGAGCTCCATGATTAAAGATTTTGAGCGGGGGGCAGGGTGGAAATTTAGGGTGAGATTTTGACACTGTTGCTCATGTTGAAAAGTATTTTACACAATGAGTTGTCCCACTAAGGTCAACTGCTTGTAGAGTAGTGATATCACAATATGGCCTTAGTTTTACCGAATTCAGATTTAATGGGAAATTTTTGTGGATGTCAAATAGAAAAACCATTGCAGAATTACAAATTACAAAATATTTCTAATTAGTATTTATATAATTTAGTATACATTTATAATAGAATCATAGATATATAAGGCTAGAAGGGACCTTAGGAGATCATCTAGTCCAGTGCCCTCTGCTAAGGTGGGACCAAATAAATCTAGACCATCCCTGACAGGTGTTTGTCCAACCTGTGCTTAAAAACCTCCAATGATGGGGATTCCACAGCATCCCTTGGAAACCTGTTTTAGTGCTTAACTATCCTTATAGTCAGAAAGGTTTTTTTCTAATATTTAAAACCAGTGGTTCTCAACCAGGGGTACACACACCCCTGGGAGTACAGAGGTCTTCCAAGGGATACAACAACTTATCTAGATATTTGTCTAGTTTTACAACAGACTACATAAAAAGCACTAGTGAAGTCACTACAAACTAAAATTTCATACAATGACTTGTTTATACTGCTTTGTATAATATACGCTGAAATGTAAGTATAATATTTATATTCCAATTGATATATTTTATAATTATATGGTAAAATGAGCAATTTTTCGACTAGTTTTGTACCTACCCTGTATTAATTTCATATAGACAACATTTTACTAGTTTGCTTACAAAAATGTAATGTGGGACTATGTCAAAAGCCTTACTAAAATCAAGATATATCATATCTACAGCCTGTCCTCTATCCTCTATGCCAGTTACCCTGTCAAGTTGGTTTGGCATGATTTGTTCATGTCAAATCCATGTTGGCTATTACAGTTACTCCTCACTTAACATAGTTATGTTCCTGAAAATGCTACTTTAAGTGAAATGATGTTAAGCGAATCCAATTTCCCCATAAGATTTAATGTAAATGTGGGGGTTAGGTTCCAGGAAAACTTTTTTCACCAGACAAAAGATTATATATATATACACACAGGATAAGTTTTAAACAAACAATTTAATACTGTACAGAACAATGATGATTGTGAAGCTTGGTTGAGGTGGTGAAGTCAGAGGTTGGGATATTTCCCGGGGAATGCCTTACTGCTAAATAATGTACTAGAACAGCTGAGCCCTCCAGGGTTAACATATTGTTGTTAATGTAGTCTCATACTCTACAAGGCAGCACAAATGGAAGGAGGAGAGACAGCATGGAAGACACAGACAGAGACACACACCCTGTGTGTGTGAGAGAGAGATGCACATTGCACCTTTAAGTACGCAGGCTCCCTCCATCCTAAGCCTTGTCGTGTTCCCCCCTGCTCTATGGAGAGCATGTTCTCTACTTGATCAGCAATATAACAATGAAACAACGTTAACCAGGATGACTTTAAGAGAGGAGTTACTGTACTTATAACCTTATTATCCTCTAAGTCAGGAGTGGCCAACCTGTGGCTCTGGGGCCAACTTGTGGCTCTGGAGCCACATGTGGTTCTTCAGAAGTTAATATGTGGCTCCTTGTATAGGCACTGAGTCCGGGGATGGATCTACAGGTGCCAACTTTCCAATGTGCCGGGGAGTGTTCACTGCTCAACTCTTGGCTGTGCCACAAGCCCTGCCCCCACTCCATCCCTTCCTGCCCCCTCCCCTGAGCCTGCAGTGCCCTTGCTCCTCCCCCTCCACTTTCCCCCCAGAGCTTCCTACACACCACAAAACAGCTGATCGGAAGGTGAGGGGAGGGAGGGGAAGGCGCTAAACGACGGGGCTGCTGGTAGGTGGGAGGTGGTTGGAAAGGGGTCAGAGAACTGATGAGGGGATGCTGATGTATTACTGTGGCTCTTTGGCAATGTACATTGGTAAATTCTGGCTCCTTCTCAGGCTTAGGTTGGCCACCCCTGCTCTAGGTGTTTACAAACTGATTATTTAATAATTTGTTCAATTATTATTCCAGGTATCTAATTAGGCTGACTGGTCTATAATTCCCCAGATCCTCTTTGTTCCCTTTTCCTAAAAATAGTAATATGTTTGCCTTTCTCCAGTCCTTTAGGACCTCATCTATCCTCCATGAGTTCTCAAAGATGAATGTTAATGGTTCAGAGATGACTTCATCTAGTTCCGCAAGTACAGAGGATGAATTTTGTCAGGACCTGGCAGCTTGAATATATCTAGCTCATCTAAATATTTTTTAAACATGTTCTTTCTGTATTTTGCGGTGTGTTTCTTTCCCCTTGTTGATATTAATTGTGGTAAGTATCTAGTCACAATTTACCTTTTTAATGAAGACTAAAGCGAAATAGGGATTATATATGTTGACATGAGAAGTCAACAATTAATTGTTGTGGGAAGTCTACAGTGCAATGATATTTTCCAGACTACACTATCATCTATTTAATTGTAATTAAAAGTTTATAATTTCATTTGCTTTTCAGACATACAAAAATACTAGGCTGATGGATTTTAAACTGATTTTAAAATATAATACATTTGTTTGTTATGAAGGATCATGCAAACACTACTATTAACTACACCTCAACCCTGATATAACACAACCCGATATAATGCAGGTTAGTATATAACACGGTAAAGCTCTGACGCGCTGCTCTGAGCAGCGTGTTAAGGATGTCAGACCAGTCCAGGGCTGAGGGGTTTGATAAGGGGCAGAGGATCTTGGGGGAGGTCAGAGACTTTCCCCTCCCAGGGTCTGGGGGACAGGAGCTGTGGGAGGGCACTTTTGGGGACCCTGTAGTCCCAGAGTGGCCCAGGGGATTAGCAGGGGACCGGGAGCAGCCTGCTCTGCTTCCCTCACCCTGGCCCCAGCCGTGTGGCTTAGGGGAGGGGACTTGGGGGAAGGGATCCCCCCCCACTCACCAGCAGTGGTGGAAGTGGAGCAGCCCAGCCCCAGCCTGCTCCACTCCGCCAGCTCCCAGCCACAGCACTCCAATTCTCACTGCTGATGAGTGCGGGGAGTGTCCTTTCCCCAACTTCCCTGCACTCACCAGTGGCAGGAAGCAGAGCAGCCCAGCCCCAGCCAGCTCCACTCCGCCAGCTCCCAGCCACAGCACTCCAATTCTCACTGCTGATGAGTGCGGGGAGTGTCCTTTCCCCAACTTCCCTGCACTCACCAGTGGCAGGAAGCAGAGCAGCCCAGCCCCAGCCAGCTCCACTCCGCCAGCTCCCAGTCATTGCTCTCTGCTTCCCGATGCAGGTAAGTGCAGGACCTTTCCCCAGTCACCCCCCAGTGACATGGCTGGGGCCAAGACAAGGAAAGCGAAGCAGGCTGGGACCACATCGCTCCGCTTCCCACCACAGGTGTGTGCAGGGGGGCATCCTTTCCACCAATCTCCCCACACTCACAGATGGTCGGAAGCAGAGCGCCACAGCTGGCAGCTAGCAGACTGGAGCAGACTAGGGCTGTGCTGCTCTGCTTCCTGCCACTGCCAGTGAGTGCCTATCAGGGGTTGGGGGGGCGTGGCTAGGGGTCGGGGCAGTCAGGGGACAGGCAGGTTGGTAAGGGATGATGTCCTAGGGAGGGGGGTCTCTGGAGGGGACGGTCAGGGAACAAGGAATGGGGGCAGCAAAGCAAGTTTGATATAATGCGGTCTCACCTGTAACGGGGTGAGATTTTTTGTCTCCCAAGGACCGTGTTATATTGGGGTAGAGGTGTATATAACTATAACTGATTACATAAGTCAGGGTTAGAAAACTATACCTAGAGTAGAAAAAAAGAGAGAGAGAGAGAGAGAGTTGGGTTCTCACCACTCTGTGAAGCTTGAACTGGACAGGGTTCCCAGGTGGTGGTGGTAGCTGAGGGTCTGGAGTGCTGGAGACAGGCAGAGCTTCCAGCATGATCAGTCAGGAGAAGATGAAGTCCCAAAGGAACTGATGCAGATTTTGGATCCAGGCATCAGAATACTTACTTGAGCATGGGTAGGGGTTTTTTGTAGGGAAACAACAATGGTTCAAGGGAGAACACTAGATTTGGTTATGGGTAAACTGAGGGTTCCAGGGAGTATACCAAAGTTGTTTTGTTCCAGCTAGACAATAGGAACTGATCATTCCTTCCTTTGAGGGAGCTCACAATGCAATTAGGCAGCTTCTGTATTTTGGATACCTATAAAGGATTTATTACTAGAATTGGTCTGATAACTACTGAGCTGGGTGTGTGCAGGCATAGGTTCATTAACAGCTGGAGCAGAAATCCCTCATCATCCAGTGCTTCCCAGCTTTTCTGGTCCCAGAGTTCAGTGTGGTTCTTGCCTTGGAATCTTAGTTCTCCATTCTGTATGCTAATGGAGATGCCTCCTTGTCCCATCTTTGATACAAATGAGGCTAGGGGAATTGCCTTAATTCTGTCACCCTTGTCCAGAGGGGGTTAGGTGCTTCTTCCAGTGCCTTTTCATTGCATTTTGTAAGTCTTTCTTCTGATTGGTTTTGATTCAAGCAGAGGCTGGGGGAGGGGGTGTCCTTCGTGAGTCAGACAGGCTGGATACTGCACCCTGGTTCCCCAAGAATACAGAGCTGATAAGTAACACTCCCTGTCCACTGGGTCCCAGCGCAAGGCCCTGTTGGTGATGGGAGTGGTCATCACCCAGTCAGCAGGGAATCCTACTGCAACATGCTGACCTGCTCGGGTAGTAGATACCACTCTCTTTGCCTCCCTGGGCCACTTCCTAATGCATCTCTTGAGGAGCAGTCCATACAACATAGGGGTCTCCAGGTTCCCCAGAGGGGGTAACTCCCTGGGAGTCCAACTCCTGCCTGTCTGCTGGAGATAGCAGTTCACCACTTTAGTCCCCAGATTCTCTGGTTCCCACAGTCTGTGGCTGAAGCAGCTCCTGGCCTGGAGCCTCCACCAAGTGTCTTCTCCCCATGGTGGTCAGCCTAGAATGAGGTGGGCTTCTCCCTTTCATACTGAGGCAGCACTTGGAGCATTCCCAGTACAGTCTGAGGGGTAGGATTTCCACCACTCATCTTGTCCAGTGTGGGGTATGCACTCGCCATCACACATGGTCACAAACTCTTTTATACAGGAAGAATGTGAGCAAGCCCAATGTTGTGCATAACCCTTGAACTACCTCAATCTTCACACCATAAATTAATTAAATATGGTTTAAAAATGAACATCTGCAGAATCTTCAACATAAAAATGGTCATACTTGGTCAGACCAATGGTCCATCAAGCTCAGTATCCTGTCTTTGACAGTGGCCAATGCCAGATATTTCAGAGGGCATGAACAGAGCACTGCCATTATTGCATGAACCATCCCATATCATGCAGTCTCAGCACTCAGAGGTTTAGGGATACCTGGAGCATGGGGTTGCATCACTGACCATCTTGTCTAATAGCCATTGATGGAGCTATCCTCCATCAACTTATCTAATTCTTTGCGATCCCGCTTTTGGCCTTCACAGCATCTCCTAGCAATGAGTTTCACAAACTGACTATGCATTGTATGAAGTTCCTTATGTTTATTTTAACTCCTTTTGCTGCATATTAATTTAATTGGGAGACCCTTAGTTCTTGTGTGATGTGAAGAGGTAAATAACACTTTCCTATTCCCTTTCTCCACACCATTCATGATTTTATAGATCTCTGACATATCTCCTTCCAGTCATCTTTTGCAAGCTGAACTGTCCCAGTCTTTTGAATATCTTCCTCATGTTGAAGCTGTTCCATACTCCTAATCATTTTTGTTGTCCTTCTCTGTACATTTCCCTGTTTCTAATATATTTTCTTTTGAGATGGGGGTAACCAGAACTGAACACATGAATTTCTATAGTGGCAATATGTTATTTACAGTTTTATTATCTATCCCTTTCCTTCTGGTTCCTATCATTATGTTAGCTTTTTTGACTGCCACTGCACATAAGAATGGCCATACTGGGTCAGATCAAAGATCCATTTAGCCCTGTCTTCTGACAGTGACCAGTGCCAGGTGCCCTAGAGGGAACAGGTAATTCTCAAGTGATCCATCCCATGTCGTGCATTCCCTGCTTCTGGCAAACAGAAGCTAGGGACACCATCTCTGTCCATCCAGGCTAATAGACATTAGTGGACCTATCCTCCATGAACTTAGCTAGTTCTTTTTTGAACCCTGATATAGTCTTGGTCTTCACAACATCCTCTGGGAAGGAGTTCCACAGGTTGACTGTGCATTGTGTGAAAAAACTACTTCCTTTTGTTTATTTTAAACCTGTTGCCTATTAATTTCATTTGTTGACCCCTAGTTCTTGTGTTATGAGAAGGAGTAAATGAAACATCCTTATTTACTTTCTCCACACCAGTCATGATTTTATAGACATCTATCATATCCCCCCTTAGTCGTCTCTTTTCCAAGCTGAATAGTCCCAGTCTTATTAATCTCTCCTCATATGGCAGCTATTCCATACCCCACATCGAGCAGATGTTTTCAGAGAACTATCCACCATGACTCCAAGATCCTTTTCTTGAGTCATAACAGCTAATTAGACACCATCATTTTGTATGTATAGTTGGGATTATATTTTCCAATGTGCATAAATTTGCATTCATAAACATTGATTTTATGTGCTGTTTTGTTGTTCTATCACCCAATTTTCTGACATCCCTTTGTACCTCTTTGCAGTCTGTTTTGACCTTAACTATTTTGAATCCTCTGCAAACTTTGCTACCTCATGGTTTACCCTCTTTTCAAGATCATTTATGAATATGTTGAACAGCACTGGTCCAAATACAAATCCCTGGGGGTCCTCACTATAACTCTCTCCATTCTGAAAACTGACCATTTATTCCTATCCTTTGTTTCCTATCTCTTAACCACCTACCGATCCATGAGAGTACCTTCCTTCTTATCCTATGATAGCTTAGTTTGCTTAAGAGCCTTTGGTGTGATACTTCTGTCAAAGGCTTTCTGAAAGTCCAAGTACACTATAATCACTGGATCACTCTTGTCCACGTTTGCTGACTCTCACAAGGAATTGTAATAGATTGGTGAAGCATGATTTTTCTTTACGAAAGCTATGTTGACTTTTTCCAAACAAACTGTGTTCATCTATGTGTCTTATAATTTTGTTTTTTACTGTCATTTCAATCAATTTGCCCTCTACTGAAGTAAAGCTTTCCAGTCTAATTCCCAGGATCGCTTCCGGAGCCTTTTTTCAAATTGGCATGACATTAGCTATCCCTCAGTCATCTGGTACAGAAGCTGATTTTAGTGATCAGGTACACACCACAAATAATAGTTCTGCAATTTCATATTTGAGTTCTTTCAGCACTTTTGAATGAATGCCATCTGGACCTGGCAACTTATTGTTGTTTAATTTATCAATTTGTTTCAAAACCTCCTCTATTGACATTTGAATCTGGGACAGTTCCTCAGATTTGTCACTTAAAAAGAATAGCTCGGATGTGTGAATCTCCCTCATATCCTCTGCAATAAAAACTGATGCAAAGAATTCATTTAACATCTCCGCAATGGCCTTATCATCCTTTAGTGCTCCTTTAGCACCTTGATGATCCAGTGGCCTCACTTATTGTTTGTCAAGTTCCTACTTCTGATGTACTTGAAATATTTTTTGCTGTGACTATGTGTGCCTTTTGCTAGTTCCTCTTCAAATTCTCTTCTGGCCTTCCTAACTGCGCCTTTATATTTGACTTGCCAGAGTTTATGCTCCTTTCTATTCTTCAATAGGATTTGACTTTCAGTTTTTAAAACAAGTTTTTTTGCTTCTAACTGCCTCTTTTACTCTGTTGTTTAGCCCTGCTTTTGGGGGGTTTTTTGGACCTGCTGTTTTTTTATTTTTTTATTTTGGGATATACAGTAAAATTTGAGCTTCTAGTATGATGTTGTAAGAAGTTTCTATGCAGCTTGCAGGCAGTTAACTCTTATGACTGTTCCTTTTAATTTCCATTTAACTAACCTCATTTTTGCGCAGTTCCCCTTCTTGAAGTTAAATGCTACTGGGGTAGTTTTCTTTGGTATTTTTGTCCCCAGAAGGATGCTAAATTTAATTACGTTATGGTTGCTATTACAGAGTGGTTCAGCTATATTCACATCTTGGACCAGCTCCTGTGCTCCACTTAGAACTAAATCAAGAATTTTCTCTCCCTTTGTGGATTCCAGGACTAACTGCCCCAAGAAGCCGTCATTAATGGTGTCTAGAAATTGTGTCTGTCTCCCATCCTGAGGTGACACGTACCCAGTCAATATGGAGATAGTTGAACTCCCTCACTATATTATTGAGTTTTCTATTTTTATATAATTTCTTATCTCCTGGAGCATTTCATGCTGGTCAGGTGGTTGGTAATATATTCCTACTGCTATACTCTTATTATTCAAGCATTTCTCCCCATAGAGATTCTATGGTACACTTTGATTCTTTTAAGAGTTTTTACTAGATTGGACTCTATGCTTTCTTTCACATATAGTGAAACTTCCTCTTCCCACTTCCCCAACCCCAACCCCAATTCCCAGCACGGCCTACTTTGTCATTCCTATATATTTTGTACCCTGGTATTACCATGTCCCACTAATTCTCATAGTTCCACCAAGTTTCTGTGATGGTTATAATATCAATATCTTCATTTAATATCAGGCACTCAGGTTTACCCATCCTATTATTTAGATTTCTAGCATTTGTGTACAAACAATTATAAAATATGTCAATATTTGTCTGCCTTCACGTGATGTAATTTAATGGAATTTTCTTTATTTGTCTGTTTCTCTTCAGTTCCCACCTGTACTTTATCAACTTCTATCCTCTTCTCTTTACTAGGATATAGAAAATCCCTATTAAGTGGTTGTCATAAACAGATTGTTAAGGGTTAATGTCTCTTCTACCTGTAAAGGATTACAAGCAGGGAACTGGAACAACTGACCAGAAGACCAATCAGGAGACAAGATACTTTTAAATTTGGGTGGAGGGAAGCTTTTGTGTGTGTTCTTTGTCCGTTGTGTGTTCTTCTCTCGGGGGTCTGAGAGAGACCAGACATTACTACAGGTTCTCTAAGTTTCTGTTCAAATAGTAAGTACAAACAGGTGGTTTAGGTTTTTTGATTGTTTTACTCTATATGCAACTGTGGATCTGGCTGGTTAACTTTTATATGTGTAGTTGCTGGAAATATTTTGATTTGTATTGGTACTGGGGGGAAAGTTTCTTTCTGGTGTCTGTAAGATATAGGACCCTGTAATATTTACATTTTGAAGTTACAGAGATAATTCTTTACTTCTTCCTTTCTTTTATTAAAAGATTTCTTTTTAGAGAACCTGATTGATTTTTTTCTTGTTTTCCTTGTTTTATCCCAGGGGATTGGGATAACTCACCAGGACTGGTGGGGGGAGACGGGAGGGGGGAGAGGTAGAATCTCTCTCTGTTTGCCTTGAATCTGTTTGCCTCTTTCTGGAAGGGAAGGGACATGCTTCTCTGTATTGTGATTTAAAGAGTTTGGATCAGTAGCTCTCAGGATAGCCCAGGGAGGGAAAGTCTGGGAGGGGGAAAGAAGGGGGAATGGTTTATTTCTCCTTGTTTTAAGAACCCAAGGGATTTGGGTTCTTGGGGTCCCCAGGGAAGGTTGGGGAGGTCAGAGTGCCCCAAAACACTATATTTTTGGGTGGTGGCAGTGCTATCAGATCTAAGCTGGTAATTAAGCTTAGAGGATTCATGTGCTAGTATCTCATTTTCTGAACTCTAAGGTTCAGATCTGAGAGGGAAAGCTATGACAGAGACATTAACCCTTAACAATCTGTTTATGACAGTGGTCGTCCCCATCTTAAGGATCCATAGACATTGCTTTTGCTTTTTTGTGCCATTATTTGATGCTTAAGAAACAGAAAGACATGTGAGAATCATATAATAAATATTGAAACTTATTGAGTACTATATTATCATTGCTTTGGTGGAAGTTGCAGTTGCTCTGCTGTTCTTAGAATGGACTTGAAATTCAACCATTCACAAAGCCCAAGAGCTTTTCTTTTTGAGGCTGGAGAAAAAAGTCAGGGAAGTTGTTTCAAAATACATTTTTAATAGTTATCGGAACTTACCTGGCTAGTCCTAGCATAGTTTGCTGATATCCCATTGATCTTTGTATGTATTTATTTATTCAGAAGACATCTATGGATGAAGCACAGTTAGCTGTGAAGGACCATGACAACATTTCCTATATATTTAAGTAATCTTACCACTTTTTCTTGTATAGGCCTTCATCAAGTTGGCTTTAATAAGGCCTAACCCAGTCCTGATTGACAGAAACTGGACTGGCAAAAAATGAAACATCTGGACCAGAGGGGAAACAGAATAGTGGCCTCCCGTGGACTACTATTGATCTAGTCCCATTGAGGTCAAAATCTGGGAGCTTTCAAATATTCAAGCAATTTGCATGTATTAAATTTGCTCCAAATATGTTGTGACCTGAAATAATTTCCACATTTTAAGCTTGTATGTCCTCTAATCTTTAATAGCAAGATGCATAAGTTTACATCACCTTGGCCCCTTGTAAACTGAAGTCCACCTGTGGAGCATATGTGGCAAATTAGTAGTGCTTAGCACTATGACTTGTCACTTGTTTGTATTTTAGAAGGGTGTCCACTAATGCAATGTATCTGTGTTTCCAATATTCACCTCCTCTCTTTTTGAACAGTTACTATAAACAGTTTAAAAATAATTTGCTGCTGAAAGCAAGAATATCATACATTTCTTTCTTTTTAAAAATTAGTTACAGAATGAGCAGTTTTGCTAGACTAATTTTCATAAAGTCACCGATTTTAAGGACATAAGGAATCATTATATCATCTAACCTGACTTCCTATGTAACACAGGTCAAAGAATTTCATCCAGTTACCCTATACCAGAGATTGGCAACCTTTGGCTCGCAGCCCGCCAAGATAAGCACCCTGGTGGGCCGGGCCAGTTTGATTACCTGCCGTGTCTGCAGGTTCGGCTGATTGCAATTCCCTCTGGCCGTGGTTCGCAGCTCCAAGCCAATGGGGACTGTGGGAAGAGGCGGACAGCACATCCCTTGGCCCGTGCCACTTCCCACAGTCCCCATTGGTCTGGGACAGGGAACCATGACCAGTGAGAGCCGGAATCGGCCGAACCTGCGGACGCGGTAGGTAAACAAACCAGCCTGGCCTGCCAGGGTGCTTATCTTGGCTGGCTGCATGCCAAAGGTTGCCAATCCCTGCCCTATACTGAGCCCAGTAACTAGTGATTGACTGAAAAATATCCACCAGAAAGGCACCCAGTCTTGAATGGAAGACATCAAGAGGTTGCAAATCCACTACTTCCCTTCATAACATAATGCACCAGTTTTCATTCTTTTCATGGGAGACAGAGGTCAACTTTACTAAAACACCACACAAATTATTGATACAATCAGCTTCTGCAGGAATGGAGGCCAGATCCTCAACTAGTGTAAATAAGAATAGCCCCATGGATTTAACATCACCTGAGAATCTGGCTTAGAATATCATTAATCACAAAGTTGTGTAGGGAAGATTTTGCCATCTGGCTTGGATTATACTTGATTTATCTTTATATTTAACTTAGATGATAACATTTGCTGTCCTGAAGGGCATCATTTTATAAAATGTTACTAATCAAAATCTTACAAGCCTTATGAAGTCTTCTCTCTCCCTTTGAGGTACTTGGAATACCAAACAAAATAATAAAACCTACCCTCTTAAAACAGAAATTTAACAAGCTGAGAGGGTCTCATTGGGCTAAAAGTGATGGTGGGAGGGATGGATGAGATACATACATAAAAAAAATAGTTAGGTTAGAAGTGAAACTGACCTTTTTGGTGGAAAAAATCCTTTTCCTGCGGCCTCTTTTTTGAAAGAAGCAGGAAGCAGTGAGATAAGATAAGGAACAAAAGGAAGTGTCTTAAGTGTCAATACATCAGAGACTTGATCCCATTTTAATCAAAGATTGGGACCCTACAAAGGTGTGTAGTAAAGTTTGGTTCCATTTACTGAGTGCTTGTCTGGAAATACACAAGTGAAGAAATCTTCTAGTTATTGTCAAAAGGTTTTATCACAATTTCTGTGGGCTTGACGACTCATACTGCCTGAGACAAATTTTAGCATTTCCAGTTAGTCTTCCATCTTTGTATAATGTAAGCCTTGATACTGCACATTGCTAAATTTTGTTTACATGAGTAGTTTAACTGGAAGTGAAGGCTTATACTAACAAAGTAAAGTTGTGTTCAAGTCTTTGTAGGATTGCAGCCTGGTTTTGCTTCTACATATATTTGAAACATTATGTTCATCTGTGCAACCGTTACTCATGCTGGTGGGGGCCTAGTAGGGCTGAAGCACATCCCAGTGGGAAGGAAGGAAGGATGAGATATATACATGCTGGTGAGTTCTTCCTTATGTGAGTAGTTATGTAATACCAAGAGACCCTGGTTGTCGGTGGACAGGATCGAACCTGGATCTCGGTACATAAGCCTCTACCGCATGAGCTAAAAGCCAACTGGCTGTTAGCTAAGGCTATAGAGCAAACTCGTTTAATTCTCTCTCTCTAAGTGGTCTTGGTGCCACTAGATGGGACAGAACACCACACCCAGGAAGTGTGTGTGTTATAGTTACATTGACTTCAATGGGACTAATCATATGAGTAAGGGTCACATGGGCATTTCCTTAATATTTAGATTCAAATGTCACACTCTCTAGTCCTACCATACCTAAAACATCATCTGTTCACAGCCTCCATTAAGTGAGAATATGAAGAGGAGTTTCCACTGCAGAGAAAGCAAAAATTAAGTTCTTAGCTGGTCATCACCAGATCCACAATCTTCATTCAACCTCACCTGATACCTTTGGATCTTACTATCATCCAAAATAACTTGCAATTGCAGAAAAATCACAGTACACGCAGAAGGTCGAGTGGTTTGATTCATGTACTTTCCCTGCTTGAAATTTAGAGTTTCATTGGGCACAGATGCACAGGAAAAGACCATAGATTGTGGATGTCTGAAAACCAATCATTTAACAGGAAAACTACAAGTAACTATTTTCCTTCTTTTTCTACTTTACTTGAAAATAATTTAAAATACTTCTGTTAATTCTGATTGTGTTGTCCCATGAGAAAACTCAATTTTATCTACTTCTCTATTTCACTTTCTTTTCTTTCACCCACAAAAAGGTAATACATATTCACTTGCTTGGCCGGTTAATAATCAGATTGTTTAAAAGAACCCCTTGATAGATGTCTGTGTAATTAAAAATGTATCCCTTAATAATGTTGTGCTCTAGTTCAATAATTAACTTATTCCTAAAAAGATTGTCACCTATCATGTTCTAAGTTAAAGTATAATTTGTGTTTAGCTATAAATGTAATTTAAGTGGTGATTTTTTTTTACTTAATGATTGTTAATCACAATCCTGATCTCTAATGTGGAAATCATGCTCCTGGGACTACTCGTATGAGTAAGAATGGAGGGAGTAATCAGGTGGAAGTTATACTCCAATAGAACTAGTGGAACTTTGAGTCAGTTGGACTATTCTGCACTCTGGTTCTTTTAGTATTAAATAAAAGGAACTCATCCATATGTTAAATAAGAAGGTCAATAAACTTTACAAGAACTGCAAAGAATCCTGTCGCACCTTATAGACTAACAGACGTTTTGGAGCATGAGCTTTCGTGAGTGGATACCCACTTCGTCGGATGCATGTAGTGGAAATTTCCAGGGGCAGGTATATATATGCGGGCAAGCTAGAGATAATGAGGTTAGTTCAATTAGGGAGGATGAGGCCCTGTTCTAGCAGTTGAGGTGTGAAAACCAAGGGAGGAGAAACTGGTTTTGTAGTTGGCAAGCCATTCACAGTCTTTGTTGAATCCTGAGCTGATGGTATCAAATTTGCAGATGAACTGAAGCTCAGCAGTTTCTCTTTGAAGTCTGGTCCTGAAGTTTTTTTACACGGCACGACGGCTCGAGAGATGGTGCTCTTACTGCCTAGGATACAGATTAACATCAATGTTGGGTAATGATCGATGTCCAGAGTGCGTCATAATCTGAGTGCTCACCTGGTAGATCCAGGAGAAGATATGTCTTAGCTAATTTCAGGCAGGTCGCCTAATCTTGTGGATACGTACAATGTGGTCCATAAGGTGACGAGATAGAAGCAGCACGGTTAGGCTCAGCGGCGACGAGCTATTCCATGTGTCAGCGAGCGATCGTCGCTCATCGGATAACTGTTGAGAGAATACCACCATCTGATCGTATGATGTAGATTAGAGACTACTAGATCGAACAGAACGTAGAGACGGTGTTTTCTGGAAGGTCACACAAGGGGAGATGCGAGTTGTATTGGTCTTTAGACTTCAGGAAATCTAGCAAGCCCGAGAGCTGTCACAGAATCAGTATAGCCGATGAGCCGAAAACAGCACAAGCTGGCCTGCTGAGACTGCTGTGGCCCTTTATCCTCATAACGCC
>NC_133771.1:51491055-51511810 GCF_003597395.2 Chelonoidis abingdonii
CACACAACTATTTCAAATTTGATGACAATATATATCTCCAGATCAGTGGCACCGCTATGGGCACCCGCATGGCCCCACAATATGCCAATATTTTTATGGCTGACCTGGAACAATGTAACATAAACTTTATGTATTTTAACCCTTCCCTGAAACATATAGAGTGAAATCCTAGCCCTACTGAAGTCAATAGGAGTCAAGATTTTACCCATAATATTGTGTGTCTAAGATACTGTGGAGAAAGTGGGAGTTTATTATTTTTACATCAGGTGAACTTCAATTTGCTTATTTGCTATAATCCTGCCTGCCTGCAAGGAATTAAATCAAAGGAGGCTGTTACAGAGAAAGGAAACAGGAAATGAAGCAATGACAGAGATAAGGTACAGTCCAGGGGATAGCAAGGGTCCTTGGGGAAATCACCAGGAAGCTATTAATTGGGAAATAACCCCTGCCTGGCTCCAGCTATGTTAGCAAGGTTTAATTCTTCCCAGACCTGAACCTAGGATCAAAGCAGACACTAAAACCTTAAAGATGATGGCCCAAGGATGAAGGGGGGTTGAGTGTGAGCAGCAGTCCAGGGTGAAGATGCTGACAGGACATATGATAGGACGAAGAGAATACAGCAGGACTGTCTGCTTCTCAAAGCCTAGAGATGTGGGTAAGTGGGTTGAATGGAATTTACCAAACCTTGTAAGAAAATATACAAACGGGTCTTTATTCTTTTTCTCCTTGACTCAGATTGCTATGTATCTTTGGAAGAATTAATTAATAAATAGTGTTTTGTTTTGATTCGCATTAATTAGAAGCTGTCACCAGTGCAAAACACAATTGGGGTCCTATCGTGTTGCCATGATTGGGAAATAGAGGCGCTGCCATTCAAAGCTGCAATTCCAGAGAGGTTGAAATGTATGGTTTTTCCCTTGAGATTGATGGAGGAAGCTAGGATTGTCATCTAAGGGGTGGAGGGACTCAAAAGAGACAAGAAGGGGTCTAAACCACAGCTTGCCCTATGACCGCGTCATCCATTCAAACAAATGAATATTAACCCTGGCAGATATACTTGGCAAATTGGGAAACATACACTTGCAAGGCAGAAATGGCCAGATTTTCAATTTTGCCAAAGTGCATGCACACTTGAATTCTGTTACATGTACATATCCTCTGAATTGCAAAAGCTTATTTGTACATGTGTATGATAATTATGCCACATGCTCATTGGAATTTGCATGCCATAAGACATTTGAAAAATCAGACCTAATGTTACTTAGGTCTTTCTGTGGGTTGTTAATGTCCCACCCCATTTATCTAATGATTCTTCCCCTTTTCATTTCATTCTACTTGAAAGGCAATCCCTCTGTTCTTATGGAATGTTTCAAGCAAGAAGATCCAGCACTGTCTTTTGTAGTGGCCCATTTATGCAAGGTCTTGAGTGATTCCTGAAAGGTAATGAGCACCCTCAACTCCTATTAATTTCAATCCTCAATGGGAGTTGAAGGTGCTGAACATCTCATAGGAATGGAACCTGGCAGAAAGGAACTATGTGACAGAGGATTGCCTCACTCCTATTTCTTTTCTAGCCACAAACTGCACAGAGACCTTTTTTTGGGCCAAACACCTTATGCAATTTATTTACTGTGTTCCCCCTCATGCACACACATAACCTTTGCAAATGTGTGCAGCTCCATATATACACAACAGCATACACTCCTTAGCTCATTCAGCCAAGATATCTTCCCTCTGAGAGAGCTCTCCAGGCTCTGACTCTCAATAATACAAATCTCTCTCCTTCCCCCGAGCAGTTCCTTCCTGTGCCTTTATATTTTCTGGGCTAATGAGTTCTGTCTCCCACCCATCCCCAATCTATCAATTAGGCACAGCTTTGCACCGCAAATTTACTCTGGCTGATTTAATTAGTAATCCAGTGATCAGAGTGCTGGTACAACTACTGTTTTCAAGCACTTTGTCACAGATTGCATGGCCTGCTCCTTTCTCCCCTTTGGCAAAGTTCATTACTAGCTTCAACCTGAGACATCAATTCTATGAAATTGACAGTGTTATCACACTGTAGAAGTATGACTGGCACACTAATAAACCTGGATTGTCACTACTCTGACATCTTATTTGTCAAAGGAAGCACAACAGATATAATAATTGGTGAAGTATTCCACTGTTAAATGATCTTTCTCTTTAAGAAGTAAGCCCCATACAAATAATGTATATTGTAATAAAGAATGAACCCTACTTTGTTTAGTACAAATATTTCATATATGAAGAGCTTGTCCCCTCAATTTAATTATTAGTTAACCCTCCTAATGCCTATGTGCTTTTAATTCTTTTCATATTAGCAGTATTTGTCTGCAGTTAGGAAGCCAACAGATTCCAAAGTGGTAAAGATGTTATTCTTCTAAAGATGTTATTCTTCTAAAGATGAAACCTTGCATCTTCAAGGGGTGGGGAGAGACTATTTTAGAAGCAAATCTAAACATTTGGGATATATAGAAGATCCATCAAAAGAAGTACAGAAGAACGGACTTTGAATGTGTTTTTATAGAAGAAAAAGTTCAGAGCGATTGGTCCTGAACATTCTTATTTGTTTCTTATTTAGGATTATGTATGCCTATAGATCAACTATGTTGCCTAGGAGCAAAGCCAACAGTTTCCAGAAGAGGAGAGATCTATATTGATATAGATGAGCAATGAGAACCATCATTTGTTTGCCTTTGAGAAGCCCTGTTACACCGATCAGAAGTAATTGTTCTAACTCACTGCTTATATAGATTGAATATTGTCTCCAGACTCCTAAATTACTTTTAGTACTGTAGGTGGATTATTATAGCTACGAAATAGTGGGGTTTTAGTTCTCGAAACCCATACAGTACATGTAACACATTAGTCTTCCTCTCAGTGCAATGCAAAACCTTAATTATGACCTCATACATCTTTCACAAACACATAGTATGCCACATACACAACCTTTTTTGCATACTTCAATATTTACTAGTGTTCCTGAGGTTAAGCAACCACAAGGGTAACATTTGGGTTATACAGTGAGGGAGATTAGGGTGTTGTATGTAGTGTTTCTCCTTAACGAGTAGGAGGCAGAAGGGAGTTTCTTATAGAAGTGTGTCACTGTGTGTAGAAACATGCTATGTAGGTGTTTGGTATGGCTAAGAAGTGTCCCAGGTATTTAAAGTTCTCCACTAATTTATGCTGAGTGTCGTCAATGGAGATACTCGGGACAGAAGCATTTGATCCAGGTGCAGGTTGATGAAGAACTTCTGTCTTTCTGGGGCAGATAGTCTGAAGAGTTGTGAGGCCTCAGCAAACTTGTAGACAATGTGCTGAAGATCATTTTCAGTGTGAACCATGAGGGCACAGTCATTGGCAAAGAGTGCCTCAAGAAGGAGTTTCTGCACTTAGTCTTTGCATTCAGGTGACGGAGGTCAAAAAGTGAAACATCGTGGCGGTATTTCAAGTTTATACCTCGGTCCAGATCTTTCGTTGCATGGTTAAGATGCATGCAAAGAACAGGTTAAATAGGACAGGAGCAAGAACACATCCTTGTTTCATGCCATTGGTGATGTTGAAGGGGGCTGATGTGGCTCCATCAGACAATACTTCTCCTGTCATTCTGTCATGAAAAAGGCATATAGGCTGGACAAATTTTCTTGGGCAGCCAAGTTGTGTTAGAATGGTCCAAAGGGCTTCCCTGCTGACGGTATCAAATGCCTTTGTCAGATCTATGAAGACAGCATATAGGTGCATATTCTGTTCAATGCACTTCTCTTGTATTTGTCTGACAGCAAACATCATGTCGACTATGCTCCAGCCAGGTCGGAAACCACATTGACTTTCAGGTAGATTTGCCTCAGAAATACTGGTTATTAGGTGGTTCAAGATGATGCAGGCGATGATCTTCCCAACAACGGAGAGGAGGGATATGCCTCTATAGTTTTCACATTCTGCTTTGCTGCCTTTGTTCTTGAAAAGAGAGACAATAGTAGCATCGCGGAGGTCCTGTGGTATGTTTTCATCCTCCCAGATGCTGCTGATCACGCTGTGGAACGCTGCTAGTGCTGCTGACCTGCTGCTTTGTATATCTCTGCTGGTATCCCATCTTTTCCAGGAGCTTTCCTGAACTCATCTGGCTAACAGTTTTCTTAGTCTCATCTATAGTGGGCGGAAAGTCAAGATCTGTCAGAGCAGGTTGTCGTGGAATTTCATTGAGGATATTATTATTCACGGTTGATGGTCTATTGAGAAGGTTGCTACAGTGTTCTCACCATCTTTCCTTGATGCCTTCTTTATCTTTAATCAGTGTTGTGCTGTCTGATGAGAGACACTAATTACTAAGAATGTAATAATCACATTAAGGAATCACCATACCATAACATTTTATTTGAATGCCTGGTTAACTGCAGATACAATAAAATACTCTGCACCTGACTGTTAAATATTCTTACTTTTCACAGTAATCATTCAAAAGCATACACAGAACTATCTATTAGTGCTGTAATCTAGTCACTCTTTGTAGCAGAATGAATACAAATCAATAGTTTTGTTGTATGCTTGACTAACCAAGATTGATTAGAACATGGTGACAGTCTGTCTAGGCAACACAAATGGAAAGCTTGTCTTTAATTGGTGACAGGATACATTTTAGAGTCTTTTCCTTTGCAGGGTCAATCAAATACATTCCCTTATTGAGTTTAGTTATGTCATGCATGCTTCTGATGTATCATTTTAACCTGACAATGTTTTCCTAACTATTTATATTTTTGCACCACAAGTGGTATTCACAAAACCCATAAATACATTTTACCATACTCATGTAACGTATTATGTACTAAATGTATATGTATGTATATATGCACTCACACACTCTTTTGAAATAAAAATATGTACTCTTCTCAACTTTAGTCAACTGATAATACCAAAACTGAATTGGTCCATGCGGCATGCACAAATTCAGAGAATATCTCCAGAAACCTTGGGATTGAAACCGTTTGACTTTAAGCTAGCTACAGTAAAAACAGCAGCAATGTAAGGTCTTTTAACACAGTGTACCCAATGACCCATGCTAATACTTTCAAGAACCTTTCTTTAGATGAGAAAGACTACATTATTCAGATTACCTCCAGTCCTCAGTTATTCTGCCCTTTTTGAGTTGTGTAATTGCATTTTTGTACTGTATCACCAAGTCAGGACTAAATTGACACTTGTGGACTTTGTTAGACTTGCACTGTTCTTCCAAAGATAAAGAAAAAAACTTTCTAGGAATCTTCTGGGTCAGCAAAACATTAGTTTCTCTGCATGGAGTACACTATAAATCACTTTAGAAAAAATGGATAAGATTAACTGCAGCAATTCTAAAGTGTGTAATGAATGTAAAATTGAACTAGACGACTTTGGGGACATAGCACAGAAATATAAAAAAACATAGAAATTCTGGATTCATGTATCATCTGATTTGCAGGAACAATTAGAAGTCTCTGACCCCATGCAAACAAGAGGTTTACCAATTTAGCACCAGTTTTTCAGCAAGTGATCATGCAGGCTGTGATTTTATGCCTCCTTAGAGGCTCTAATTCAGCAATGTACTTAAGCACTTGCTTAATCTACATGAGTAATCTCATTGACTTCAAAATCCAAGATCTTCTGAGAAAATGTGATATTCTAGTGTATGAACACAAACATGAACTTCAATCCCTAAACAGATGTCCACTTTTTTCACTCCTAACTGGAGTCAGTGGAGTTTGTGTTTTTTTGAAAGACAAAAAGTCAGACAAGGATCAAAGGAAGTAAAATGTTACTAGATTTTGTAGCTCTGTGAATAATTAAAAACAGGAAAGCTATTTTAGCTGCTTATATTTTATTCTCAAAATTACTATAAAATTTCAAATATTGGTATTGTTTGTTGCACATTTCTTTAAATAATTGTTCATAATAGTTAAACTTGGCCAAATTCTTTTCTCAATCTCACTCATCCAGAGTGACTCCACTGAAAAAATGACCAAATTTGAGAGTAGACCTTGTCCCATTATAATAATTTTAGTAACATAAGTGTATCTGGGGATGTACAGTGGGAAATCTGTACAAAAAATTAACAGGTTCCTGCCATAAGGAACACACGAAAGACCCAATTCTGTAATGAGCTCCATGTGAACAGAACCCTTAATCCCTGAAGGAATGTGGCCTAAGTAGTATAAGTGAAAACAGTACAGTAAAACGCAAAACAGAAGATACACAATGCCCCACACTCTTCAAATCTCACACAGACAAGGCACCCACTGACTTCAGCAGGAATTTGGACTGAGTACAAATGGAAGGAATTAATCCCGAGTGGGGTGTGTATGAGGAGATGATGAGGTTGATCTAAAAAGTGCAAACCATATTGATAAATGAAGATCTCAAGAAGGAAGTGACAAAGGATAAGAAAGGCATTCACTGTATTCACTAAATTGAACAATGCATGGAAATCAAAGATTCACAGTGCCAGAACAAAACTGAAATTTTCAATTCAAACAATCTCAGTGCTAAAATATGGCTGCAAGAGCTGAAGATCTACCAAAAAGTTAGACAGAAAACTATTTTAGAAGGTGTCTAAAGTGCCTATGAAAGGTCTATTGGTTGGAAATATTTCCTCACCAACAAAGAGATCCAAGAAATCACCAACTAGCAACTCATGTGCAATAGACTCAGAAGAATGTGCTGAACATATGTGGGGTATGTATTCTATATGCCAGCACACAGACTCCCACATGCACTTTCAAGTGGAAGTCAGCTAATGTGAGGAAATGAGAGTGTCTAGGAGAAATCGTATGAAGAACCATCTGTAAGGAGGGCAGAATAGTCAATCTCAACACAGTATCAGAGGGATAGCCGTGTTAGTCTGGATCTGTAAAAGCAGCAAAGAATCCTGTGGCACCTTATAGACTAACAGACGTTTTGGAGCATGAGCTTTTGTGGATGAATACCCACTTTGTGAGATGCATGTAGTGGAAAATGAAGTTAGCTCCTTTTGCATTTGGAAAGGAAGATGCAAGTTTCTTCATGAGGTTGATGGATTTCCACTACATGCATCTGACGAAGTGGGTATTCATCCACAAAAGCTCATGCTCCAAAACGTCTGTTAGTCTATAAGGTGCCACAGGATTCTTTGCTGCTTTTACAATCTCAACACAGCAGATGGAAGCAGCCACAAATGACAGAGAGGACTGGAAGAGACTAATTTTTATGCCGTGTGCCAACACTAGCACGGGATGGATGTAAAAAAGATTCATGCTCCACTAGCACGGCATAGATGTAAAAAAGATTCATGCTCATGATGGGCAAGTCTTGTTCATTATATTACATAACTTTCAATTACTGTAATTTGTTAAGTTTGCAAAATCAAGTTATAACATTTCAGAATTAAGATTGCCTGTGAAACCTTATAACCGGTTTAGCACCCTGGTCACACATGGGTGGATTTTCATAGAAGTAGCTCCTGAAGTCAAGGCTACCCCTGTCAAATTCCAAGTCCATGCTCCAAAGTGTGGAGGTGCTAGATCTTTAAGAGAAATGATTGTAAGAATTTATTAGCATTGGCAAGACAATGACTAAACAGCTTTTCCTGAAATTTTCAAAAAATTCAGCTTGAAGCAGACACCCAGCATGAATAATTTGAGCCCAAACTGTTTGGCAAAGTTCCAAGCAACTGAAAATGGGGTTTTATAATGGAACATATTAAGCAACCTTAACTATTGGCACTAAGGCCACCTCTGCCTATAATGTCACAAGAGGAGTGTGATTTAAGAAGATATTTCTTGACATTTAGCTATTACATTATAGTGGTACAGTGTCACTAATATAGTTACATTTGAGACTAGCTTCCTGTTCAACAGCCAATTGTATAAAGTAATCTAAAATCCAGATGCTTACTAAAATTATCTTGAAATTTGATTTAATTCATGGGGATCTGCAATAGGGTTAGTGGTGTAAATCTGAAGTTGTTTGAGTTAGGGTTACCTGACATGTGGCAACCCTAAAAAATAAGAGCAGTAAAATGTTACTGTTCTTACATTTTTTTGCACACACCTGGGACTCAGATTATGAGTCTGAACTTTGCCAAGTTGATATCGCCTGCTCAGGATTGATTTCAGCTAGTATCCAGCACCCAGGCCCCCTTTAGGCAAGTGATATCACAAAAGTTACTCTGGGTAAAAGTCTGTGGCAGCTTTCGGTGAATGTCTATTAGCTGCTCTTCTGCAAGGGCTCCCTTTGGAAATTTTGCCCTGAAAGCAAAGCTTCTGGTTTAAGAACCAATACTTCTAAAATCTAAAATTCACATGCTAACTCCAATTTTACTTAAGAAATATTGTCAAGGAAAATGATGTTAATTAAGTAGAGGGAAGGTGAAAAATTCTAGTAAGCAGCGGCATTAGTGTAATGTAATCATGCCGCATGTCTCTCACTCATTTCCTGAGAATATAAAGAATATAATCAAGGAAAAGCAAAGAGTCACAATTTTCATCATTACCATGCTCCAATAGGGTGCTGAGCATCCATCAGAGAGAACACTTTTCTAAGGATTGGCTTAAGGTCAACATTAACTAACATAAAGCCAAGATAGTGCTGTCAGTCAAAACAGTAACATGTTTATTATGAAGAATTAATACAAAACATATTTCAACTTTCTACAATAGTTTATCCAGTCTACACTACTCAAGGGTTCACATTTATCATAAGAATGACCATACCAGTTCAGACCAATGGTCCATCTAGCTAGTATCCTGTCTTTGACACTGGGCAATGCCAGATGTTTCAGAGTGAACGAACAAAGCACTGCCATTATCGAGTGATCCGTCCCCTGCCATCTAGTCCCAAATTCTGGAAGTCTGAAGTTTAGGAACACCTGGAACATGCGGTTGCATCTCTGGCCATCTTGACTAATGGCCACTGATGGATCTATACTCCATGAACTTACCTAATTTTTTTGAACCCAGTCACACTTTTGGCTGTCACAACATCCACTGGCAATGAGTTCCACAGGTTGACTGTGAATTGTGTGAAGTACTTCCTTATGTTTATTTTAAACCTACTGCCTATTAATTTTATTGGGTAACTCTTAGTTCTTGCGTGATGTGAAGGGGTAAATAACACTTCCCTAATTCTTTCCTTCACAATATTTATGATTGTATACACCTCTATCATGTCCCTTCCCAATCATCTCTTTTCTAAGCTGAACAGTCCCAGTCTTTTGTATCGCTTCCTCACATGGAAGCTGCTCCATGCCTTTAATCATTTTTGTTTCAATTCTCCAATTTTTGTGCTTTTTCCAGTCCTAATATATCTTTTTTTGAGATGGGATGACCAGGACTGCACACAATATTAAAGTGTGAGCATACCATGTGTTAATACAGTAGTAATAAGTTATTTACAGTCTTATCTACCCATTTCCTAATGGTTCCTAACATTTTGTTAGCTTTTTTAACTGATCTTGAGGATGTTTTCAGTGAACTAGCCACAATGACTCCAACATCTCTTTCTTGAGTGGTAACAACTAATTTAGACCCCAACATTTTGTTTGTAAAGTTGGGATTATATTTTCTAATGTGCATTACTTTGCATTTATCAACACTGAATTTCATCTGCCATTTTGTTGCCCAGTTACCCGGTAGTGAGAGATCATTTTGTAACTCTTCGCAACTCTGTTTTCGATTTAACTATCCTGCATTATTTTGTATTATCTGCAAATTTTATCTCACTGTTCACTACTCTTTCCAGATCATTTATTAATATGTTCAACAGCACTAGTCCCAGGACAGATCCTAGGGGCACCCTGTTATTTATCTCTCTTCATTCTAAAAACTGACCATTTATTCCTATCCTTTGTCTATCTTTTAACTCATTACTGATCCATGAGAGGACCTTCTCTCTTATTCAATGACTACTTACCTGTCACTCCACAAAGTGCTATGCTTCCTTAGAAAAAGAGATCAGAAGAAAATATCACACTAGTCAAATTAATCACATGACCTTTTGCTAAAGTGTCTTAACACCTCAGATTATATTCCCATAAAAAATAACCCTACTATAAACATTTAACAGTTATTCTCTAACACAAAAGACAGAATTTGTCAACCTTTTCACCCTTGTTAAATAAGAATCATGGGGCAACCATGACTGTAATGATGCTACCATCCCAACAAAATGATGCCGTGCCACATTAGGGCCAGCAATCAAGTTAATGGGGCAAGTTGGAGCCATTTGATCAAAGGGTTTGTCTGACACAGGCCTTCCAATGAAGAGATATTTTAGTAGTCAACAGGCACAGGGAGATTGTCTTGAAACTGGTGTGCCAAAAGAAGGGCTAGGGTAGAGTTTGTGTTGCAAATTTGGGGTCATTTATTTAAGGACTTTCTGATCTTGGTCTCTTGCCCCCATTACGAGCAACTTTTAATTTTCAAAATGCTTTAAAATTAATGTGAGATCCTCTTGAATACTGGTATGCCACAACAGGTGCATGGGGATATTTCTTGATGGTAATTTGGAGTCAGATAGACAAAGGATTCCTCAGATACAGCCCCCAAACAAGGAGCTGATTTTAATATTCAATTTGCTCTAAAAACTCATCTGGATAGTGAGATCGTCTTGAAAATTAGTATTCCACAATGGGGTGAGGTAAACTTTGCAAAATGACGATAAAAATACTCACTGAGAGGAATGGATCAATTCACTCTCCTCACAGCTATTGTGTCTGGCTATATTCATCATCTTAATGGGATATTTGAGTCTTTGGAAACCCTACTTTTGAGATGAATGGGTCATTTCAAGTCTCTATTTCAAACGCGTCTTTACTGCAAAGCCTCGTCCCTCTCCCCTACCTGCCAAAGTAGAGTACAGAATCTGAGGCTCCCCTTCCTTTCCTGGTTTTCAGAGGTTTAATTAGAGGTCCACCCAATATTCTGGAAAGGTGCCAGACAACCTTAACTTTGCATCAATGAAGTGTTTTGGGCAGGGAATAGTTAATGGAGCAGCAATTGCCTCTGTGAAGATTTAGGATCTGTTAATTAAAAAGAACACAAACATTTTTTTTATGTAAATACTTTCTGTATCAAGAGAGGAGTGCTATATTTTTATAAAATGTTATAAGTATTTATTTGCCTTGGGACATAACAGTACTTTGCTGGGTTTTTAACTTACCACAAATGTTTCACTACACAATGCAGTGAAACAACAGTCGTCTCAGCCAATCCTGTTAATGTATAATTTGGAGAAAATAGATGATTATAAGGAAATGAATGGAAAAAAACAGGTATAACTCACACAATCAAGCTAAGAGTGATGATTCAGGAATGGAAAATTTTATAGCAGTCAAGCATGTTATTCTAGCTTCTGAGCAGGAACTGTGACCTGTACCCATAAGATTTAAATTGATTTTACTCATCTCATCATAAATTACCCAGCATCCTCTCTGAACTATCACCTATGACAGAGTGATATTTTGGGGTGGAAGTATCAGAGAATGACCAAAGTGCTTGAGGTAAACAACTGCTTCTGCATTATATACATAATATAAAGGAAGAATTCTGTGAGGACTTGCTAACTGTGATAGAGTAGGGGTATAGTAAACACTATGTCTATTGAAACCCTTGTGGTTCATTAAAAACCTAAGAAGGTATTGGCATGCCTTTGATTCTTTTTGATTACTTTAAATTTGAACATAACAAGTGAGATCCTCATCTGATGCAAGTCCATTAATGTCAGTACTGTGTTCTGCTGAATTGGAGCCCTGATGAGAAAATAATCCAGTCCTGGAATACAAATTGTCTCTGACTGTTCAGAAGACTAGACAATACCATTTCAATTTATGGTATCTCTGCTGAGACTGAGGGTATGTCTACACTACAGGATTACTCAGATTTTACAGAATTCGATTTTTGGCAACAGATTGTATAAAGTCAAGTGCATGCAGCCACACTAAGCACATTAATTCGGTGGTATGCATCCATAGTACCGAAGTTAGTGTTGACTTCTGGACTGTTGCACTGTGGGTAGCTATCCCATAGTTCCCACAGTCTCCCCCACCCATTGGAATTCTGGATTAAGATCCCAGTGACTGATGGGGCAAAAAACATTGTCATGAGTGGTTCTGGGTACATGTCATCAGGCCCCCCCTCTCCCTCCCTCCCTCCCTCCGTGAAAGCAATGGCAGATAACCGTTTCACGCTTTTTTTCCTGGGATACCTTTGCAGACACCATACCACAGCAAGCATGGAGCCTGCACAGCTGACCATCACTGTAAGTCTCCTGGGTGCTGGCAGATGTGGTACTGCATTGCTACGCAGCAGCAGCTTATTGTCTTTTGGCACCAGATGGCACATTAGGACTGAAAGCCATCATCATCATACAGAGGTGGGAGTGACTCAGCCAGGTCATTTCCCATTTTCTGCCGAGTACCCAGGAGATATTGAGGGCTAGCAGTCATAATGCAGCATCTTGTGGAGAGCAGCCAGGAAATGACGGTTGTTTGTAGTCTTAATGTAGCATCTTCTGCTAAGCACCCAGGAGACGATGATGGCTAGCAGTCATACTGCACCATCTGCTGCCAGCCTATGATGTAAAAGATAGATGGAGTGGTTCAAAACAAGAAATAGACCTGATTTGTTTTGTATTCATTTGCTTCTCCCCTTCCTCTGTGAAATCAACAGCCTGCTAAACCCACGCTTTTGAGTTCAATCCTTGAGGGGGCCATTCTGTGTGACAGTTGTTTGTGTTTCTCCTTGATGCAAAGACCCACCTTTGTGGATTTTAATTCCCTGTAAGTCATGTTGTCAGTCATCCATACCTCCATCAGAGCAATGGCAGACAATCATTTTGCACCTTTTTCAGTGCAGACACCATACCACAGGAACCATAGAGCCCGCTCAGCTCAACGCAGCAGTTAAGAACATTGTAAACACCTTGTGCATTATTCTGAAGTTTATGCTGAACCAGAACCTGGAAAACCAGGTAAGGAGGAGGCGATGGCAGCACAGCAACAAGAGTGATAAGGACATGGACACAGAATTCTCTCAAACCGCAGGCCCTGGCGCTTTGGAGATCCTGGTGTTAATGGGGCAGGTTCATGTTGTGGAACACCGATTCTGGGCCTGGGAAACAAGCACAGACCAGTGGGAAAGCATAGTGTTGCAGGTCTGGGACAATTCCCAGTGGCTGCGAAACTTTCGCATGCGTAAGGGCACTTTCATGGAACTTTGTGACTTGCTTTCCCCTGCCTTGAAGCGCCAAAATAACAAGATGAGAGCAGCACTCACAGTTCACAAGCAAGTGGCGATAGCCCTGTGGAACCTTGCAATGCCAGACAGCTACCAGTCAGTCGGGAATCAATTTGGAGTAGGCAAATCTACCGTGGAGGTTGCTGTGATGCAAATAGCCAAAGCAATCACTGAGCTACTGCTACCAAAGGTAGTGACTCTGGGAAATGTGCAGGTCATAGTAGATGGCTTTGTTGCAATGGGATTCCCTAACTGTGGTGGGGCAACAGATGGAACCCATATCCCTATCTTGGCATCAGACCACCAGGGCAGCCAGTACATAAACCACAAGGGGTACTTTTCAATGGTGTTGCAAACACTGGTGGATCACAAGGGACGTTTCACCAACATCAATGTGGGATGTTCGGGAAGGGTTCATGATGCTTGTGTCTTCAGGAATACTAGTCTGTTTAAACAGCTGCAGCAAGGGATTTGCTTCCCAGACCAGAAAATAACTTTTGGGGATGTTGACATGCCTACAGTATCAGAGGCGTAGCCATGTTAGTCTGGATCTGTAAAAGCACCAAAGAGTTCTGTGGCACCTTATAGACTAACAAACGTATTGGAGCATGAGCTTTCATCGGTGAATACCCACTTCATTGGATGCCTATAGTTTTCCTTGGGGACCTAGCCTACCCCTTAATGCCGTGGCTCATGAGCCATACAGAGCCAGCCTGGACAGTAGTCAGGAGCTGTTCAACTATAGGCTGAACAAGTGCAGAATGGTGGTAGAATGTGTATTTGGACTTTTAAAGGGTCGTGGGTGCACTTTACTGACTTGCTTAGACCTCAGCCAAACCAATGTCCCCATTGTTATTGCTGCTTGCTGTGTGCTCCATAATCTCTGTGAGAGTAAGGGGGAGACATTTATGGTGGGGTGGGAGGTTGAGGCAAATCGCCTGGACACTGATTACGCGCAGCCAGACACCAGGGCAATTAAAAGAGCACACTAGGAAGCGCTGTGCATCAGAGAAGCTTTGAAAACCAGTTTCATGACTGGCCAGGCTACAGTGTGAAAGTTCTGTTTGTTTCTCCTTGATAAAATCCTGTCCCCTTGATTGACTTATTCCCTTTAAGCCACCCACCCTCTGCCCTTTGATCACAGCTTGCTTGCAAAGGAAATAAAGTCATTATCATTTAAAAACCATGTATTCTTTATTAATTGATTATAAAAATAGGGAGAGAACTGACAAGGTAGCCCGGATGGGGTGTGGGAGGAAGGGAGGACGGAAGGAAAAGGCCACTTCGAAACTTGTTGAATGACAGCCGTCTGTTGCTTGGGCTGTCCACTGGGGTGGAGTGGCAGGGTGGACGGAGCCTCCCCCCACCCGCACTCTTGGGAGTGTGGGTGAGGAGGCTACAGAACTTGGAGGAGGGGAAGGGAGGTTAAACAGGGGCTGAAGTGGCACTCTGTGATCCTGCTGCTGTTCCTGAAGCTCCAGCAGATGCCAGAGGATATCAGTTTGATGCTGCAATAGCCCCAGCGTTGCATCCTGCCTCTCTGATCTTCCTGCCATCACCTCTCCTCTCGAGTGTCCCTCCTGTCCTCACATTCGTCCATCCTGTTCTCATGTTCACTGGCCACTTTCCTGTACTATTATACTGTGTCCTTCCACTCATTCAGATGAGCTCTTTCATTGTGAGTCGACTGCATGATCTCAGTGAACATTTCATCTCACGTATGTTTTTTCATCGTCTTATCTGAGATAGCCTTTGGACGGAGGAGGGAGGCTTGAAAAATTTGAAGCGCGGGAGGGAAAAAAGGGAGAGAAGTATTTAAAAAGATACATTTTACAGAACAATGGTTATACTCTTTCACGGTGAACAACACTATTCACATTACATAGCATGTGTGATTTTGGTACAAGGTCGCATTTTACATCTTAATATTGAGTGCCTGCGGCTTTGGTGTTAGAGATCACAGATGCAGGACAGGGAACAGAATGTAAGCCATTGTCTTTCAGCTTCTTCAACTTTCATAAAAACAGCGCCCTCCTTTCCCATACCAAGCAAAGCCCACTGAGTGCTGCAGTTTTCGTGTTAACGTGCAGCAGCAGACACCAAAACTACCCCCCACCATCCAATTCCCTGGGATGATTGCTTTACTCCTCCCTGCACCCTGTGGCTGGTATCAGGGAAGATCCCTGCTAGCCAAACGCAAACAGCTCAGCGCCAATGCCCCTCCACTGCTTGGCTAACTGCAAGGAGGATTTCTTTTCAGGCACAGGCAAACAGCCCAGTAGGAACGGCCAGCTCTCAATGTCCCCTTAATTAAATTTCCATATTTCAACCAGGTTACCATGAACAATATCACTCTCCTCAGGATAACACAGCGAGATAAAGAACGGATGTTGCTTGAATGACATCAAACACCAGGACCATACGCTGCCATGTAATGATACCAGATTACTTGCTACTAGCATGATGTGGTAAAGTGTCCTACCTTGAGGACAAAATAAGGCTGACCTCCCCAGAAACCTTCTGCAAAGGCTTTTGGAGTACCTCCAGGAAAGCTTCATGGAGATGTCCCTGAAGGATTTCTGCAGACATCTCTAGACACATTAACAGTAGTGGTAAAGCCAAGGTGGTCTTTTGCCATATTTTCTATCTTTCCTACCCATTGGAATAGTTTGCTTTTGGGTCCTTAATAGTGTCCTGTCATAAATAGATAGGTAAGGTAAGGGTTAAGTTTCTTTTACCTGGAAAGGGTAACCAAACATCTGACCAGAGGACCAATCAGAGAACTGGATTGTTTAAAGTCAGGGGCGGGAATTTGTATACTCAGGGTCTTTTTTGTTTTCTCGGCTGTGAGTAAACAAGGTTTCCTCCTAACTCCTTCTTATTTCATATCTATACCAACGTTCTAGAATACAAGGACCAGCAATTCGTCTATATGAGGGCTTTGGGTTGTCAGATGTGGATGGCTGTGTCTTTGTTGTTGTCTCGGCGTGAGTTACAAGCTTTCTCCTACTGCTCTACTCAGTGTCTCCTACACATCTGGAGTCACAAAGGACCACAGCCATTCGGCTATGTGAGGACTTTGGGTGTAATTTACTTATGTGGATTGGTTGGACTGGTTAATTGGCATCTTTAAATCGAGACTGTTCTTCATATTTTTTTATAAGCAGACCTGTATTGATCGTTCTTAATGCCACATTATTGTTATATTCCCTTGTTTAATTATAACTTTTCTTTTTAAAATTGTGGAAGTTTTTTTCTAGGAGCAAAGGGAGGTGAAAAGCCAGGCGTGGGCTATTTCCATGCTCAGGGAAGAGCAGACTAGCGGGTAAGAGAGAAAAGATCACTCTGATCAGGTACCTGTCTCCCTCACGGGAAGCAGGCCGGGGAAAGTTGCAAAGCAAGCTGTTGGCATTTGCATCCATCTGATCCTGAGGGTAGAGAACGCTTTATCTCTTGGGAGCGAGGAAACGGTTTCTAGGTCGCAGGCTAGCCAGAGGCAGCCTGGGGAAGGAGGGGGGAAGGGTTTTCTCCCCTGCTAGCATCCAAAGGCATTTGGTTGGTGTCCACAAGGGGGGTTGTGGAGCACCAGAGGAGGAAGGGTGGGATCAGGCCGCCATCAATTGCCTGCATCTGGTTGGCAGCGGAGAATATCCGTGGTAGTGAGCTTGGGGAAGTTTCAGGTAAGCCCTCCATTTTTAGGACGCAAAGTCCAGTTTGGGACTCGGTCCATTGTGACTCTAAGTCCAGGGTCTGGATGGAGGCTAGTTATGTCAATGTCCTTTTGAAAACTGCCATCTCCTCAGTTGTTTTTTTCCCTCAGTCTTGTTTGGGGCTTACTATCAGCTCTCCGTAGCTTCCAAATCTGCCTTCCTGAAATCCATGCGTCTCTATTTGCTGTCCTCCCTTAGTACCTTCCTTAGATCATGCAAACTCTGTGATTTTATGATCACTCTTCACCAGGTTCCTTTCTACTGGTTCAAGTTCTCAACAGTTCCTCCCTATTTGTTAAAATCAAGTCTGAAGCTTCCCCCTAGTAGCTTTTTCATCTTTGAAATAAAAGTTGTCTGCAAATGCAGCTCCCGGAACTTATGGTATGTGCCCCGCAGGTGTTGTTTTCCACTATATCCGTTAGTTGAAGTCCCCTTCCCAAAATCTTGGGCTTTGGAATGATTTTGTTAGTTAGTTTAAAAGCTCTCACGTCTTCACCTGGTTAGGTGCCTGTAGTGACTCCTGCC
Source organism: Chelonoidis abingdonii (assembly GCF_003597395.2). Classification (NCBI taxonomy): domain Eukaryota; kingdom Metazoa; phylum Chordata; order Testudines; family Testudinidae; genus Chelonoidis; species Chelonoidis abingdonii. The sequence continues at coordinate 51,508,550 of NC_133771.1, forward strand.
GAGCATCACCCTTGTTTTTCCCCTTTTACCTAACCATGAGTTCCTCAAATTCTGTTCTCATTGTATGTCATTCTCCCATCGTCAAGTGTGTACATTTTTCAAGATTATAAGACCCCTCCTCCCTTTTTCCCTCTGTCTATCCTTCGCTGAGGCACTCTACCAATCCCACACATTCCAATCTGATGTATTATTCCCAGTTTCAGTGATGCAACAATTATCGTTGTTATTTTTAGCACTCAGTTTTCCTGCTTTTACCCATACTTCTACCTTTGCTATATAGGCATCTATAGATAGGATTTGACTTGCTCCAGTTTTGACCTGATTCCTCTTTCTCTGCATTATAGCCCCGCTCCTCTTGTTTCCACTATCTCCGGGTTTTATGTTCCACTTACTGTGGCTTTACTACTGTTCCCGTCGACCTCAGTTTAAGCCCTCCCACAGGTACCAATCTGTTGTGTAAATAGGGTTTTCCCCTCTCGAAAGGTGAACGGCCATCTCTTGCCTAGCAGTCTTCTTCAACAGCATCCCGTGGTTGAGGAGCAAAGCCTCCTGGTGACACCACTTGCGCCAGCATTCCCTCTATGGTTGTGCATCTGTCTCTGCCGGGCCCCATACCCTTGACCAGGAAGAATCAACGGAATACCACCTGCGTCCATAAATCTTCACGTTACTTCCAGAGCCTGTAGTCACGCATATGATTTCCCCCCCAGCGTCACACCTCGCAGATATATCATGCCCACTGGCTGGTCGACATGGGTAGTAGTCAGAAGGGCGATAATCCTCCGACAATGTCTCTGCATTTTGGGTATGGCTCCAGAAGGGCTATCTCCCGAGATGAAAGTTCAGCGGTGTTGACGAGGGGTACTCGTCCCTCAGCAGGAGTCTCGCCATATACCTTACGTTCCATATTTTCAGTTGGTGGTCGCAGGACTCCAGCCTTAGGTACGGGCTTTCTCCCTTTACTGTAGGGGGTGATTCCTTTCCTGTAATCGAGAGCTAAGGTCTATTATCGCAGAGGTTTGGAGCAGGTGGAGCACGCCAGTGCCGCAGTACCGCATGCAGTGTCCACCTGATTTCATCTCCTCTCCACCCGTCTGTGCATGGTGACAGCTACCTCAGCCTGTTCTCCACATGCATGTCCAGGAATTGCTCGTGGATACGGATGCTCCTCAACCTAGCCACCTCCTCCTGTAGCTCTCCCACCTGCTGCCTGAGAGATTCCACCAGTAGGCACCTTTCACATTGGATGCCCCCCCGAGCCTGGATATCAGTAAGTGGAAATTGCAAGTTACAGTCTTTGCAAAACCACACCAGAATGTGGGTAGAAGCATCCATGCTCTGGTGCTCTGTCTGGCTACAGGCACAGGTGGAGGAGCAGAAGCAGTGCTGGCACACTTAATAACTATCAGATGGCCCAGATGATTGGCAGTGCAATATTTTGCCTCCTGCTCACTAGTTAGCAACTTGGACCAGATTCAATCTTCTTAGAGATGTTTGTCAGCCTATATGAAATGAATTTGCTGTTAATCAGTTTACTTTAAAATGTACAGATATCCACACTAGAAAACAATACAACTGGCATTAATTGGTATCTTAGAGCAGTGCTTCTCAAAGCCGGTTCACTCTTGTTCAGGAAAAGCTCCTGGCAGTCCGGGATGGTTTGTTTACCTACCATGTCTGCAGGTTCAACCAATCACAGCTCCCAATGGCCGTGGTTTGCCGTCCCAGGCCAATGGGGGCTAAGGGAAGGGTGGCCAGCACATCCCTCGGCCCGTACTGCTTCCCACAGCCCCCATTGGCCTGGAGCGGTGAACTGCGGCCAGTGGGAACTGCAATTAGCCAAACCTGTGGAAGCAGCAGATAAACAATGCCAAGCCTGTTAAAGCTAACTCTTTCACATACATTTAATTTACATGAAAAATATATAAAGGATAAAATCCATGAACAGTTGTGTTGATAGATGTTTGGCTGCATGGGTGTATGTTTGCTCTGTATGCTGCCCCAGCTCTGCACAGATAGTGGAGACAGCAGACTTTGATCAAACTGCCCAATAAATTCACAGACTCGGTTTTCACATGGAACTTGTTCAGGTTTATTGCTGACGAAGCACGGTGCTAATGCCCTGGCTCAATGGTTACAGGTACACTAACACATGTATCTTTGTGACAATGAACTGGTTCAACGAATGGCAGGACTTTCCCTTCTCCCCTTGGTCATACAAAGACATTCCCTCTGAGATACATCTTTATACATATATAGAAACAAGTTACGTGTTGCCCCCGGATGTGATGTGGCTAGCTACTGCCCTCTGATGTACCTATTACCACTGTCTCCCAGAATCATCACTGATCTCCCAGTGACTGCTGAAAGCAGTTCAGGAGATTTTAATAGGATATTTTAAGAAAATGACATTATGTCATATTGGGGGGAAAAATCTCCCGGAATAACTTCAGTCAGAGTTGGCAACTCTGGCAACCCTAAGACGTAACTAACCACCATCCATTATCTTGTACCTGTGGGTTCAATCAAAACATCTCTATCCATCATGTTGTTATCCTTGCCTTATCTTTAAGATGGGTCAGCATGCTCTTGTTATCTTTTGGGGAATGTGTTGGTAGCAAGGCGTTCTGGTACCATGCCTCTGGAATGTGTTTGTGTGTATAGTCTGTGCCTAGTACTTCTTAGGAATGTGTGTTTTTGCAATATCAGTCCTGTTCTTGCCAGATTCTGTGAGCAGGCCCTGCCTAGCTCACAGCCTGACTTTGGTTTATATAAGCAAAGCTTTGACCACTACTTTAGCACAGACCTCATACCAGGCCTCTGATACAAGGGCTTATGTTTCAGGCCCTCTTCCTACAAGTTGTACACCTAGACCATTAGGTCAACTTAAATATTTTAATAGTTGTTTATTTTTAAATTTTCCTGTTTGTACTTGAGGAACATCAATATTTATCTAGATATCTATTGATATTCTTCAAATATGTACAAGCAAATTAAAAAATATTTATTAAAGATTTTAAGCTGAACTAATGGTATTGAGGCAGCAGTGTAGACAGGGATGTGAATAGATAAGTATCCTTGGTCTTCTCTTATTTATTTATTTATTTATTTATTTTGGCTCCCAACAATGAAGTCCAAGTGCCATGAAAAACTTGGAAGACTAGAGGCAAACAGCAGAGAATCCTGTGGCACCTTATAGACTAACAGACGTTTTGGATCATGAGCTTTCGTGGCTGAATACCCACTTTGTCAGATGAATGT
>NC_133771.1:51512390-51578651 GCF_003597395.2 Chelonoidis abingdonii
CGGTGTGCAGTTGCTGGTGAGAATACGTTTCAGGTTGGCAGGTTGTCTGTGGGCAAGGATTGGCCTGCCACCCAAGGCCTGTGAAAGTGTGGGATCATTGTCCAGGATGGGTTGTAGATGCCTGATTATGCGTTGGAGGGGTTTTAGCTGGGGGCTGTATGTGATGGCCAGTGGAGTCCTGTTGTAGAGGCAAACAGTCACTGCATGACTACCACCTACTGACAAATCCATGAAGAAGCATTAGCCACAAGTAACAGATCTTTTATGAGAACAACTATAAAATGACTGAGTATAGCTATCTAGAAGGTAAAAGGAGAAGACGGGAGGGAAAAAAGTCAAGGCACTCAGATATAGTAATTGGGATGCAACTATAAAAATTGTGTGGAAAAAAACCCAAATCTTTGCAATTTTGAAATTCAGTTATGGTATTTATAAAGACTTAAAAGCTGCTTATTAAAGTTCACATTCTTTGCTAAGTGATTTATGTTCATTTCTTAGGAGAAAAGCTTTAGAAATTGCTGTAGCTTTGGGAATGTAAATCAAATCTCCTTGTGATCTGAGTGCTTGCTTCTTAGAGATAACAATGTAACTTGCTTTATGCTGAATTGTGTACAATAATACAGTAAGTAGGTACAGGAAATGGCATCTTAAGTATTTGTGAACTTAGTGGGTATTTCCCAATATGCCATTCATTTGATAAGTCATTCGGTGTGGAAGTGGGGCTGAATGACAACCCTGCAGCATTAAAGCACTGTAGAGGTTTATATGTGTTCAGAGAGATCACAGATTATGTGAAATGCTGTGTATGAAATATAAGACAATGTAACATATACAAAAAAGAGTTTCTAGGTGATAAATGAAACCTATAGTGATGGATTTTTTTTGTCTGCAGTGACAGAAACATTCTTTTGACAGCAAGTATCTGCCTACCTGTTTTGTGGTTTGAGAGCACAAGTAGGACAATAAGAAAGGAGACTGTTAGATTTCTTATCAGAAGACCTACTTGTGACAATGAAGATTCCAATGATTCATTAACTTATAGTGGAACAGCTTCAACAGGAGATAAATAACCTAGTGGTTAGGACACTCACCTGAGAGGTAGGAGACCCATGTTCAGTTCTTTCTCTCCCGAGGGCAGGGGGAGGGCTTGAACAAAGGCAGGTGTCTCACATCCTGGGTGACTAGCTTAACCACTGGACTAAAAGTTAAGAGGGAGCTCCCCCCTCCCCATATAGGCACCTAACTCCGAGAGAGGGTTTGCAGCTGAAACTTTAAGCAGATTCTGGGCTTCAGGGATGTACCAAACTACTTAAGAGGGGCAAGTCTTAGGACAAATCATCTCCTGGATATAGCTCATTGGCTAGCTTAGGTGAGGCACCCTCTACTGTGTTGGCTTTTGTGTATTCCATTTTGAGGTACCTATGTCACTCCATTCAGTGCATGGGGAGCTTAGGTACGTCATTCAGGCTTTGTGAGGCCCAGTGTTTTCTGAGTGCATGAAAGTTAGGCGTGGCAATGCTCACCATCACCATGCTTAAGTTCCTTTGTGACTCTAGCTCTTTTTTTTCATTAGCACAGCACATTACACTCAGATGAATTCAACTGAATGCCTTCCAGTTTTCTCAAAAGATTATTTCTAAATGTAATTGTTTTATACAAAAGGGTGAATACTGATAAGTTACCATGGTTTTGACTGTTGCAAATCAATATGAATATACTATTACAATTCAAGCAGAAATATAGATAGCAGTCATACTGTACTCCCAGGTGGGTCACAAAACCCAGGATTAATCTGTACCTTGGAAGATTAACTTCATAGTGAGCTGCCTGCTCTGAATTAGTATATGAATCAAATAATTACCGTCTTCTCCAAATTCAGTATAATATATATGAAACCCAGTCACATGAAACTTTTGAAGTTAGTTGTTAGCAGAATGGAAAAGGAAATGAGAAACATTCTATTCTTTTAATACCAAACAGAAAAGTATATCTGGTTTTAGTATTGAACCAAACACATGTAAAAACATTTGATTTCCTGAAAGCTTATTTAGTTATGAGAGATTGGACTTGATCTGCCTGCCTGCTCATTTTAATTCCCCACTCCCAGGAGTTTTGCATTTACAGAGTTCTTTTACAGGCCTGCTCAAATAGATTGACATTAAGGCTTTCTCTACACTACCCATATTTTAGCAAAACAGCTATGCCACTACAGCCGTGCCATCGAAAGGTGTGCAGTATAGCTGCTGTTTGTCAGTGGAAGAGAGCGCTCCTGCTGACAAAGCACTGTTCATACTGGCATTTTTTGTTGGTAACACTTTTGTCATTTGGGGTGGTGTTTTTTTAACATCCCTGAATGACAAAAGTTTGCCAACAAAGTTCCAGTATAGACAAAGCCTAACACTTTGTTTACACTTTAAATGCTACAGCAAAACAGTTCCAGCTGTGTCACTGTAGTGCTTCAGCATAGAAAGTACTAATGTGATGGGAGGGGTTCTCCCATTGGCGTATGTTCTCCACCTCCCCAAGAGGTGTACGCAAGGTTGATAGAAGAATTATTTTATCGACCTAGCGTGGCTATGCTGGGATTAGGTCGGCTTCACCATGTTGCTCAGGGGCGTGAATTTTTCACGCCCCTGAGCAACATAGTTGGGTTGACCTAACTTTTTAATGCTTGCCAGGCCTTTGATTCCATTTGGTGAGCTAACAGGGAAGTTTTGTTACTTGCAATAATGTTTATATCTTTTGTGGACCAATCACCAATCATCTATCAGAGACCAACAGCATATGTAAAACTGGTCTACATTACAAAGATTGGTCAAGCAAATGACCTCACTCAGGGTGTGAACAATTCATTCCCCTGAGAGAGACATAGCTAAGTCGGCCTAAACCTCAATGTACACACTGCTAGGCTGACCGAAGAATTCTTCTGTTGACTTAGTACTGCCTCTGAGAGAAGTGGATTTACTACAGCAATGGAAGAACCCCTGCAGCTGCACCACTGTAGTGTTTCTGATGTAGACTTACCCTTAGACCAGAGATCGGCAACCTTTGGCATGCAGCTTGCCAGGGTAAGCACCTTGGCAGGTTGGGCCGGTTTGTTTACCTGCCGCATCCACAGGTTCGGACGATCATGGCTCCCACTGGCTGCGGTTCACTATACCAGGCCAACGGGGGCAGCAGGAAGTGGTGGCCAGTACATCCCTTGCCAGGGTGCTTACCCTGGCAGCCCACATGCTAAACATTGCTGATCCCTGCCTTAGACATTAGACAGCAAATAACATTCATGTGCAGATGATCAAAGCTGCCTCTCAAACACCAAGAAAAATCTCTGTTAACAATCCTTAGAGGCTCTCAGATCCGACTGATGCTTCAGACAGTTCTATGAAACAAACACTGCAGGTGAAATCTTGACACAATTGAATCCAATAGCAACACTCCCATTGACTCCGGTGGGGCCAGGATGTCACCTTTCATGCATGAGTGACCCGGGCTACTGTTAGGACATAAGATGGTGCAGGGGGGAAAGTGGGAAGATCATTTCATTAAGAGCCATCCCTTTTCCTTACACAAAGCTCACGCTCAGAAATACTACAAACAATGAAATTTTCTCAAATGCACTTAATTGTTGAGAGCATCTAGAAAAAAGTTAGGTGGGACCTACAATTTTAAGCTGAGGCCATTTAAACTTCCAAACACTTCTGCTTTGTTTAACTCCTTGTATGATTTATTCATGTGAGGATTTGTAATAGAATGAATACACTTTTAGATTTGCTGCATTTAAAGTATTTCTTAGTTAGTTGCTACTTTTGAAGTGTTCACAGAGAGAGTACTCATTTTAAGCATCATGTTATATTAAGCAATTGCAAGATGTCTGTATTTTATATTATAGACCAAACATTTTTTATCTTCAAGAGATTTTCATATAGAATAATAATGTTAGAATATCATATTATTGTATTTGTTGGAGCTATTATAGATCCTAATTTGCACCTTTCATGTTCCTTTTAATGTTTTATTTATCCTGAAATGTCAACTATATAACTAAAAAATGGTCCACGAGGAATATGAGACAGCTTCTTTACTTTGGAATATGAACAAAAATATATTAGGATACTCATCTACACAATGATATTTTTTAAAGTCAAAAAACAAAACATTCTTTACTGAAGTCTCCACATAAACAATCATTTCTGAGACTATTTAAAATGTTTCAAACAATAAGTGATTGGTTTTTCACTTGAAAGAATCAGAATTGGGAAAATTAGTAAATTTTGGATTGTAGAAAAATTGCATGAGAACATGAGAGCTAAGAAGGAGATTTTCAGAGGCACAAAAGACATTTAAGCAGTAACTTTCAATTGGATTTGGGTAGCTAACTGCCAATTGTGCCTTTGAAAGTCTCCACATGTAGAGTTATTTATGTTGCATTAGAAGTGTGCTAGATACTTACCGGAAAACTTTATTGTATTTCTAAGACTACCTTCATGGCCAGACTGACTCCCATGATTGTGTTTCTATGATGGATTTAGATCAAGATTTCTATAGCGCTAGTGCTCTTACCTATTTGTAACACATTTGAGCTTTGAGATCAGAGCCCATTATGCACCATACAAGAGACTGTCCTTCCCCTGAGATTGCACTCCAACTAGAAAAGACAAAAAGAGAGTAGAGAGGAAAAGGGATAGAAAATACAAGCACAGGAATCACTGCAATGGGTGGCAAATATCACGTCAGTCTCACAATATTTTTGTTATGCTGTGTTTTGTGTTATTATTTTAAATTTTGAGTACTTTGTTGGATTAAGTAAATGGAAGTGAAGGAGCGCTGAAAGTTGGGAGACAAAGGGGATAAGCAAGGAGAGAAAAGGAGGAAGGAGTGGAGTATGGAGGGCAGGTGGAAAGAGGGTGAAATAATTCTCTCTTATGAAGTGATAGGTGTGGGTTGAAGTAAATCACCAATCACGATGAGGGAGAGTTTGTCCAGAAGAACAACGCAGAGAAGAGTCTGATAACATTTTAAATCCCTAGTGTACATGGACTACACAGAACTTCGTGAATACACAGCATGCAGCCCCAGGCTCTTTTAACTGTAATTCAGAGCACCGTCAAAGTGAGCCACAGAACAGATTAAAACTCTGATCCTGTACACGGCTGGACTTTAATGGGACACAAGGGCAGGGGTCCATTACATGGAGTATTTCACAGGATTGGGGCTTTATAGATTATCATGTCCATTTGCCATCAGCTCAGAATTGTTCTTTACACTATGTCTTCAAGTGTTTACCAATCTAGTATTGGAAAAGATTAGCAAAAGACATGGCAAGCCGGGAAAAGGAATAGCAATCATTCCCTTGAATATTATTAAAGGCAGATTTCACAACTGGAATGTTAATTTCTGACATTCCAGCAAAATTTGCCTTTTCTTAGTTTAATTCTATTATTGCTAGTTATGATCCAGTTTAATTAACAATTCCTTTCTGACAGTATTTACCACCTTCAAACACTAAAGGCTGAAGGCCTGTTTTTCAGAGTTCCTGGAAATTGCACTTCTCACAAACTTCTCCTAGATTTGAGGGTGTTCTACACCTTTGGAAAAAAAATCTGGCTCTTGTTTTCCTCATTTGTGACCAGTAATCTGGCACAGTGGATACTCAAAATTCTTGACATTTTGAGTAAGCAAGGGCTTTAGCATTAATCATAATTTATCCAAGCTACTGATACACTTATTTAGGGTCTAAGGTTTAATGTTCTCTATGTACATCAATTTTTGTTGGTCTTTGAATTTCTGCCACTCAGTGTACACCCTCCTGGTATTTCTATGCCCAGCATTGAATGCAATATTCTACATGATGTTCCACCAGAAAAGTAAAGAGAGAGAATATTACTTTCTTGTTCTAGAGTGGGATGCCATGAATATACCCCACAAAACAGAGCTGATGGCCATTCATTTTTTTTTCCTAAAAGTTTCAATTTAATTGATAGAAGCTGAAAAACAGTTTCAAGTCTGTAAATTAAATTATCTTATTTTTTGATCCTGTAATTTCTTAGACTGGTATCAGACTTACTTAAAAAACAAAAACATGGAACTTTACAAGATGATTTTATACTGTGATATTATACTACTTTGCTTGGGCTATGTCTGCAAACTACATGTCTAACTACTATAAGCACCTGATTCAAAAGAATGCATAATTAACCTTTGCTCTTTTAATATCATGCTATATTTTGACAACCAACAGTAAAACCTCAGCATGAACAGCTTCTGTTTCCACGGAAATCAACAGACAGAAACTGTAAATAATTGTTACATGCCCTACTGATGGTGCCAATTAGCTAGCATCATAGAGAAACTGCTGTAAACAAGTATAGAGAGTTTTAGCAGGAATTCAGAGGTCTGAATTACAAGCAAGATATAGAAGCCTGAATGTGCTAACAAGATAACTTTTCTCTTGCTTCTTTTCCACTGTCTGCAGAATATGTAATACTTAGAGGCCAAGTCATTAGACTACCATATATTTGCAGCCTTCTGAGCTCCACAAACCTTAGCAGGTGGCAGATATTGCCAGCCCCATCCAGCAAGAGGAGAAAGATCTTTGAAATATAGAAGGTAAAACAGAAAACTCCATGAAACTAAGATATATACAGCCAGGCTACAAGAGAAAGGGGGTCAGTGCTTGGAGATAAATTATCCTCTTGGCAAAGGGCAGGTACAAGGCCAAATAGACTATAGGGTATGGCTACATTTGCAGATGTAGAGTGCTTTGAGTTAAACCAGACTTCAGAGAGCACAGTAGGGAAAGTGCTGCAATCTGTCTATACTGACAGCTTCAAGCACACTGGTGTGGCCACATTTGCAGCACTTGCAGTGGCATTGGGAGCGGTGCATTATGGGCAGCTACCCCAGCATGCAAGTGACTGCAACATGCTTTTAAAATGGGGGCGTGGAGTGTGACAAGGAGCATGTTGTGTGTATGTAGGGGGAGAGAGAATCAGTTTTTGGGGGGCTGAGAGCATGTCAGCATGCTGTCTTGTAAGTTCAGACAGCAGCAGACTTCCCTTCCCCCCCGCCGCCTCTCTCTCGCTCACACAAAACATTGCTTTGTCTCGGAGCAGATAAGCATGCTGGATGTCAGAAATGGAGCTTCAAAAGGGCACATCCGCATTCCTGCAGCGATTCAAAAACAATGACAAGAATGGCCACTTGACTTAAGGAGATTATGGGACATTTCCAGAGCTCAGTAATGCAACACCTCGGTCACACTGATGCCTGGACATTGTAGCCAAGATGCAGCAAACATTATTCCACTTGCCGAGGTGGAGTACAAGGAGTGCTTTAGCCTTGGAGTCAGAGCGCTCTACGTGCCTTGCCAGTATGGACGGGTAGTGAGCCAGGGTGCCCAGGGCTGCTTTAATGCGCTCTAACTCACAAGTGTAGCCAAGCCCTATGTAGGCCTCACTTAAACCTTCTAAACAGGACTTACGTGAGAAATATGTGGTACCTCAGCCTTATGCTGAAAGTCTGCCCAAGGCGAATTTCACCCATAAATGAGCTCTCCAAATCTTGTGTTCCACAGTGCAAGAGAGGAAGGACAGATCGGTGGTTAGGGAACTAGCTTAGGACCTGGCAGACCTTAGTTCAACTTTCTGCTCTACCATAAACTTCCTGCATGATCTTGGGCAGGTCACTTAGGGATCCACTACAGGACTTAGTGCTGAATGTCATGGCACCTACCTTTTAGATGGCTAAAAAAAAATAATCAAGGAACAACACAACAATCCACAAAGCCAAGTTAGGCACCTAAGCTCTCCATACAGTGAATGGGGAGAAAGAGGTCCCATGGAATGCGACCCACATAAGCTAGCATGCTAGGCAAGGAGGTGCCTAAACTGGCCAATAGGAGATGCCAAGGAAATAGGTATGTGTAAAGACACACACACCCTGCTGCTCAATGACTATTTAAGTATTTATCCACAGTCATTGGGCCATAAAAAGTGTGACCCTGTAGTCCAGTGGTTAGGGCACCTACCTCTCAGGTGGTCCAGATCCCTGCTCCAACCACTCTTCTGTTGAAGCTGCCCCACTAGATAAATAAGGAGAGAGACTGAGGCAGCCCTATAAAATATCCCATAGCTCCATGTCCAGAGTGCTGTCCTGAGAGGCAGGATTTAAGCAGGCAGGGAAGGAAAGGGAAATTGAACCCAAATCTCTCATAGCCCAGATGAGTGCTCCAGCCATTGGGAGCTGTAAGATAAGACAGCACCACTTCCTCCTGACAGATTTTTAATATGACTCAATCCAGTAGGCCACCTGTGAGAATGCCTACCAGATCAGGCCCCACATACCACTTAGGCAGCTGAACACCTAGCTTTGCCTAGTTTGTGAAATGCATTGGGGCATACCTGGGAGATAGGTATCCAAACACTTACAGAGAGGCAGCAGAATATGAGCAGAGAGGCAGAAACATAGGTGAAAGGGAACTTTTTATCCAAAAAAATAGGTGCTCGGTGAGTTTAGGCATCTAGCTTCATCTTCCAGCCATTGGATCTTGTCATGCCTTTGTTTGCTAGATTGACAAGCTGATCACATATTTGTTCCCCATGCAAGTGCTTATAAACTCTGATCAAGTTGCCCATTAACCTACCCTGTGTTAAGATAACTAGACTGAGCTCCTGGAATGGAGATAATAGTATTTCCCCACTTCACAAGGCTGTTGTGGGGATAAATGCATTGAAGATGGTGAGGTGGTCAGACATATGGTCCCCTCATGATAGTAAATACCTAAAATAAATAGCTTTTTATTCTTCATAATCCTCTCTTTCTTCATGTGCATTCCTTTCTGCCTAGTGCCCTCAGCCACATGAATGGAGTAGCTCCCTCTGTAGCCTAAGGAAGTGAAAAACATAGCACTATCTCAGCTTAGCATGAGCAACACCACATACTTAATATTTTTCCTTGGCAGTAATGCTTGCTCAAGGCGATACCCTCCCATTGTCATTGTGATGTTTGAAAGGAATGGCCATTCTTCCCAAAATGCCATTATGTAGGGAGCCCTTTTCCATTGTTGGAGTCCAGGAGCCAAGGTGGAGGGGACTCTTTCTACTTCAATAATACTTGTGTATTATGGAGGTAGGGGTTGCATGAGCACTGTTTGCTGCTTGTTTACTGGGAACCCAATACTAGTGGAACTTAAGCTCTATTACAAGTCACTGTTTCTAGTGCCCCCCTCACAGCATGGAATGACTCTGCAGCAGCCTTGCCTCAGTTTCCCCTTCTTAGGTCTCCTTAAAACCTCCAGAGTCTAAGGTAACAAAAATGAGATTCACCCCTTCTGGCGTAATCTTTCACACAAATCTCAGTGTCCATTTAGGCCACAAAACCTCTCTCTTGAAGAAGGGAACTGCATAGCCCTGTTTCCAGGGCTTACTTTCCAGGCTTTTCCCCTTGGGGAGTCCAAGTACATCATAAGGCAAAATGGTCCTCCACCCCTTCTGGGCTTCATTCTACTTATATAAAGATTTGCTTACTCTTTACCAGAGAACTAACCATTCTCTAACCATCAGGGCTTTTCCTGGACTCTAATCTCTCATCTACCTTGGAAGGACCCAACTAGCCCTACTTAGTGGGAGTCCTTTTCTCTCTTGCTATCTCCAAGTCTTCTACAGGACTCTGTTTTCACTCTGCAGCTTTTTTCCCCCAGGTCTCTAAGCTAAATAAGGTAGCGGCCTGATTGATGGTCATGTGGTTCATGCTTCCCACCTGAGAAGGCAAACTAATTGGGGCATAAGTGGGGATGAGCCCATAGCCCCTTGAAACCCCTTAAAAATTCTTCTTCAGTCAGAGAAGGAGTCCACATGGGCACTATGACACGGAAGAACTAAAAGAAGCACTTAATCAAACTCCATAAACCTCTTACTCCTTTGCATCAAAAAGTTTTATTTGTTTTTTCTATCATTTACATATTTTTAATGGAAACAAACTTCTCTCCTTTAGTGACAGCAAACTTTTGTGGTCAAGATAAAGACCCCCGTAAAAAGTTTTTTATAAGTGAAGTTCAGGCAAACATAATGATAATTTATTGCTATTCAAGGGGGACCACAATAATATGGAAGTATATTAGCCTCACTAGTACATTTTGACTTTATTAATAGAAATGCAAAGTGATTTTTATTAAAAAGACCTTATTGATTACTATTTAATATCAATTATTAATTATTCATTAATAAATTCATTTATTAATGACTTCTATTAATAAATGTCTTTATAATAGAAATGCAAAGTACTCCACTTAGGAAGGAACAATCAGATGCACACATCCAAAATGGGAAATAACTGCCTAGGAAGGAGTAGTGTGGAAAGGGATCTGCATGTCACGGTGGATCACAAGCTAAATATCAGTCAACAATGTAACACTGTTGCAAAAAAAGCAATCATTCTGGGATGTATTATCAGGAGTGTTGTAAGCAAGATACATCATTCTGGGATGTATTATCAGGAGTGTTGTAAGCAAGAGAAGTAATTCTTCTGCTCTACTCTGCGCTGATTAGGCCTCAACTGGAGTATTATGTCCAGTTCTGGGCACCACATTTCAGGAAAGATGTGGACCAATTGGAGAAAGTCCAGAGAAGAGGAACAAAAATGATCAAAGGTCTAGAAAACATGACTGATGAGCGAAGATTGAAAAAATTGGGTTTGTTTAGTCTGGAGAAGAGAAGACTGAGGGGGGACATAATAACAGTTTTCAAGTACATAAAAGCTTGTTACAAGGAGGAAGGAGAAATATTGTTCTTCTTAACCTCTGAGGATAGCACAAGGAGCAAGGGGCTTAAATTGTAGCAAGGGCGATTTAGGTTGGACATTAGGAAAAACTTAGTTATTTCCTAATTTTGTAGCTAATTTTCCACCTTGGAAATACATAGAGATCTACATATAGATTTACAGCTAAACATATCTGATCAGACGAATATTTTCAAACTTGGCTGCCTAAGTAAATGGTCTAATTTTCACCCATAACCACAGAAACCATTGACATCAACAGGAGTTGTGGCTGATTAAGCACCAAGGGGGGAGGGAGGAAAGGCCATAAAGGTACTGATTTTGGAGCCAAAATATAGATTTAATTCTGAATATTAAGGCCCTAAGTATTAGATGTAACCAAAAAAACCAACCACCAGCCTGGGGAGGTGACTGCATGATCAACTGTTATCGTCAGACAGAGTATGCTGCCTCTGCAGGTAGTAGCTGAACCTCTCATTTCTATTCACTAGGTCAGCAGAGCTTATCAAACCCATTCTCCTTTGGAGCAAAGAGCTTCTTAGCACGCCTCAGAATGGAAAAAGACCACATACCCAATAACAGAACAGAAAATATTTCAGTTATTTTACTTGCAATATATATTTTATTGTAGGTCCCAGAATCACAAAGATCTTAACCACATGCATAAAACTAAGCATTAAGAAGATGTTTAAATGCTCTGTTGACTTGAGGCCTGGATCGCCAATTGCCTTTCACAGGCAAGCAGCTGAAAAGGCAACTTAGGAATATGCTGGCATCATGCCTGTTCCAGTTTTCATCACTATTGTCAAAAAACTGCATAGATTCCAAGGCCAGAAGAAACCATTGTGCTCATCTAGAGTAACCTTCTGTATAATACAGGCCACAGAACTTCCCTAAAGTAATTCCTAGAGCACAGCTTTTTCAATAACATCAAAGCTTGCTTTCAAATGGCCAGTAAAGGAGAATCCACCACAACCCTTGGTAAATTGTTCCAATGACTAATGACTCTCACCATTAAAATTTATGCCTTTAAAATTTATTTCCAGGCTGAATTTGTTGAGCTTCAACTTCCAGCCACTGGATCTTGTTACACCTTTCTCTGCTAAATTGAAGAACCCCTTGTTAAATATTTGTTCCCTGTGTAGGTACTTATAGACTGTAATCAAGACACCCTTTCCCCTTTTCTTTGTTAAGCTACAAAGATAGAACTCCTATCACAGTAAGGCATGTTTTTTAATCTTTCACTCATTCTTGTGCCTCCAGTTTATTAACATCCTTCTTGAATTGTGGACACCAGATTTGGACACAGGATTCCAGCAGCGGTCGCACCAACGCCAAATAGAGAGGTGATATAACCTCTCTGCTCTTACTCGAGATTCCCCAGTGAATATAACCCAGGATACCATGTACTCTTTTGGCCACAGAATCACATTGGGAACTCAGTGTTCTGCTGATTATCCAACACAACCACCCAAATCTTCAGAGTTCCCATTCCGCAATTGCCTACATGCTTTGTTCCTAGGAGTATACAATTACTTTTAGCTATATTAAAATACATATTGTTTGCCTGATCCCAGTATACCAAGCAATCCAGATTGTTCTGTGTCAGTGACCTGTCCTTTTAATTATTTACCACTCCCCTAATTTTTGTCATCTGCAACTTTATCAGTGATGATTTTAGATTTTTATCTAGGTCTTTGATAGAAGCGCTAAGTAGCATAGGGCCAAGAACTGATCCCTGCGAGACCCTACTGGAAGCTCAATGATGATTCTCCATTTACAGTTACATTTTGAGGCCTGCCAGTTAGCCAGTTTTTAATCCATTTAATTTTTGTCAAGTTAATTTTATATCATTCTAGGTTTTTTTAATCCAAACATCATGCAGAACCAAGTCAAAAAGTTTACAGAAGTTTAAGTATATTTCATCAACACAATTATCTTTACACTTTTTTTATAAGATTATAAGTCTAGTTGATAAAGTTAGTTTGATAGGATCCATTTTCCATAAACCCATGTTTATTTGCATTAACATTACCCTCCTTTAATTCTTTATTAATAAGTCCTGCATCATCCACTCAATTATCTTGCCTGGGATTGATGACAGGACTATAATTACCTGGATCATCCAGATTAGCCTTAAAAAAACTTGGCACAACATTAACTTTCTCCCAGTCTTCTGAAACTTCTGCAGTGCTCAAGATTTATTGAAAATCAACATAAATGATCCAATGAGCTTCTAAGACAGATCTTTTAAAACTCTTGGATACAAGTTATCTGGACATGCTGATATAAGCATCTGCATATTTACTCTAGTATTTGAAATTGAATTTTGATTTCACTCTGATATAGGGACCCAAGTCTTCAATCTAGCTTCCCTTAGGCAGGTATAAGTCTGGAGTAACTCAGCTGAAGCTAATAGAGATAAACAGATGCAAAACTGGTTTAAGTGAAAATATAATTAGGCTTTCAGGATCTACAATGAGCATGAAGATACTGGATATATAGGTGCTTGAATCGCATGGAGATTGGCTCAACCAAACAGATTACAATTAGTTCAGGAATGAAATCATGGGAAATCAGCAGAGGGTATTGAACCAGTTAAGAATTAGTTCAGGCCTGTTAGTACAGAAGAAAGCACTAATAGGAGCAGAGTAATACAAAATGAGATAGGGACTCGATGGCAGCCGGAAAAGGTTAGGATTGGATCAGAGTTTGGTTCAGGAAACCTTGATTCAATCTTGTTCCTTTCCAAACAGGAAATCCACATTTAAGACAGCACAATGACGACACTTTGTTGGCCGGTTTACAATCATGTTTTCATTTGCAAACTTTTTAAAAAACAAAAAGTTAAGATTGAAGGAAACTCATCTGAGTTCTACTAAACTTCTCAGAAAATCTCTGCCCTAAACTCTTGGCATAGGTATTCAAATTACATCTCATTAAAGACAATAGGAAAACTGAAGAAAAAGAAAAGTCTTTCTCTCACAAGAGGCTATTCTAACACTTGTAAGTTTGAGGGTTTAGATTGTCTTCTAATGGTATCCTAATTATTCATTCAGCATTTTATTTACATATTTTAAAAAAAATATGAAAATTATTTCCTCCTCATTTGGGGCATCTGTGTATAGTGTAACAAAAATGCATACAAATCTGCCTCTTTCAGAATGCATAAATAAAATAGCTCACTGCCAACCACCCACATCAGTCAAATACCTGTGAACAAGAGACTGAATCCTTCCCAAGCTGAGCTGGTTTCAATGGGAGCCAATTCAAGACCAAATCAATTATTTTTGTACAAGATGTTAACAGGTTAGATGCTGGTCAATGCTCCAACAGGCCTTCTCTGTAATTACTGTATCACAGCTATAGGTGTTTGACAGAATCCTGGCTCTTGTTCCTTCCACAGTTTAGAACAAAAACAAAATATGAACCTGCCATTGTACAAGTTAATCATCACACTTACATCTTTAGGACCACTCAAGGCTGAACCGTATTAGTTTAAAAATACACTCCTTTTAGGCCCAATATATTCGCCAGATACAAATTACTCAAAGCTTTTGGCATCCCAAGATGACTGTGTTGCATGTATCTCACCAGCACAAGAGGTGAAGCATAAACTCTGCCAAACCGAAGGCATTGCTGGCATTATTAATTGATGAATGATGCACATTTTTCAAAGCAAGTATAGTTTTATATTCCCCACACAAATGCTTAGCTGTTCACTTTGCGTCTTAGGAACTGACCACTTCTTTGCACATACAGATATTCTTCTTATTATTATTTATTATTTGTGCAAGGAAACAATGAGACATTATTGGTCAGCATGACAGGCAGTGGTATCAGCACACCAGTAGTATAACTATTATGTTTTTGTAGGTATCACGGCAAAGGAAAGTTTAAAGGAGAGCCTGGAGATGTATAAAGTGGTAGCTTTTTGAATGTTTACAGGGAGGTCCTCCCCAAGTTTGAGGAGTAGCTTGGGCAAAAGCATGAAGGTGTTTGTTTGAAACTTAACAAAGAGTGAAGGAGGCTGGCATCACAATTGTAGGCAGCAGATGACATTCCAACAGTGAATGAGAAGTACAGTGGGGATTGGTCATTAAGTACCTTGAAAGTGAAGACAAGCAGTTTATGTTTTATGCAGTTGGGAAGGGGAAGACAGTGGAGATATGCAAAAAGAGTGGAGACATGGTCAAAGCAGTGGGCTACAAAAATTATCTTCTCAGTTGAATTCTGAATGAGTATGAGCAGAACATGTGCTTATTTACTGAGGGCAGCGAGAAGGATGTTGCAGTAATTGAGACGCAAGATGAGGAGACCGCGGACAAGAGTGTTAGCTGTATAGGAATGCCCATGTCTTAGAAATGTTATGTAGAAAGAATCTTGCAATTTCTAATATAGCCGGATGTGAAACCTAGAGAGAAATGTCCATGCTGAAGATAAAACCCAGCTCACAGGCCTGAGTGACAGGCAGGATGGTGGCGTTGTCCATCATGATTGAGGGAGGAGTGGGGAGGGCTTCGGGGAAAGATAAAGAGTTGTCTTTTAGCCAGGTTGAGCTTGAGCTGATGGCTATACATCCATGAGATGTCAGAGAGACTGGCTGAGATTTTACTTTGGACAGAAATCTAAGACAGTTCTGGAATAGAGAGGCTGATCCGTGACTCATCAGCACCAAGGTGGTAGTTGAATTTGAACATGATTTTCAGTTCCCTTCTCCCATCCCCACCCAGGAAAAAAAACAAACAAATAGAATTGTGACCCCACAAGTCCCATTTAAATTTTGAATCTTTCTAACATCTGCCAATTTTCATTTGGATGTCTTCTTACAACTCCAGTTATCTCAAAAATCAAAATTGGCTCTTGGTATTTCTTTTTTCCTCAAGGCACCTTCTCAGTTCATGCAACAGTTTTCCCCCTTGCACTTCCTTCTGCAACTAGCCTGCTCTTGTGACTACAGCAAAATTCTCTCCTGTGTAGAAAGCCACTACAAGGTCAGTGCATCACTTCAGTCCTATTTTTAGAGCTTAAGTAGGTCATAGGCTTCAAATTGGCTCTCTGCACAGGGGAGAATTTCACCCTCGCTGAGGAAGTTGTTCTTTCTCCCATTTTGTGTATGGTAACAAATGTACTACATAGTGTGTACTACATAGTGTGTTACTCTTTAGTTTGCCAAATGCATATAATCAGAAGCCTGCTCACACACACAGCGTTTAGAAGTAACAAACCTGGGCTAGCTTCTGTTTTTTTTTCAGGGGTGTCATAGTATTCTTTCCTCAATCTGAACCTTAGAGTCCAAAAATGAGGTACTAGCATGAATTCCTCTAAGCTTAATTACCAGCTTAGATCTGATACGCTGCCACCAATCAGGATTCTGAGTACCTGATAAACTCTGGTCTCCCCAAAACCTTCCCTGGGGACCCCCAAGACCCAGACCCCCTGGATCTTAATACAAGGAAAGTAAACTCTTTCCCTCACTAGTGCCTCTCCTAGGCTTTCCCTCCCTGGGTTACCCTAGAAGATCACTGGGATTCAACTCCTTGAATCTTAAAACAGAGGCTTTCCACCTCACCCAGAGGCAATACAGATTCAAGCTCCGTGAATCTAAACAAAGGGATTCCCCCTTCCCCCTCCCTTCTTTCTCCCTGTCTCCCCACCACTTCCCTGGTAAGTACAGACTCAATTCCCTTGAGCCTCAACTGGGGAAAAAATCAAACAGGTCTTTAAAAGGAAGGTTTTAATAAAAGAAAGAAAAAATAAGAAATCTCTGTAAATACAAGATGTAATATTACAGGGTCTTTCAGCTTATAGACACCAGAGAGAAAAGCCTCCCCCCAGCAAAATACAATTTAACACACTTCCAGCAAACTACACATCTGCAAATAAAGAAAAACAATTTAAAAGACTATAACCGCCTTTCTACTTAATACTCACTATTCTGAATATATAAGAGACTGTAGCAGGGAGATTGGCAAGAAACGTGGTTGCACGTCTAGTCCCTTCCAGGACTCAGAGACAACAAAGCAAAACCCAAAAACCACAAAAAAAGGCTTCCCTCCACCGAGATTTGAAAGTATCTTGTTTCCTGATTGGTCCTCTGGTCAGGTGGTGTTTGTTAACCCTTTCCAGGTGAAAGACACATTAACCCTTAGCTATCTGTTTATGACAAGGGGGCTGAGAATTTCAAATTCCAAAAACTTCCAAATGCACAGAAGAAAATAAAGTTTTGAATAAAGACATTTTAAAGGCATCTGATTCCAAACATGCATCAAACTACAATCTCAATTGCTGATGGAGGAGGCCTTTCTATGCCCAAGCCCTAGTCTTTTCAGTCCTCCTTCACTTTATACACCAATCTTCTTTAACTATAAAAAGGTAGAGCACAGATCAAAACTAATTCCAATTCTAGCAACAGATACAGTCCAAAAGATAAGCTTGCCCCACTCCAGTGACACAGGCATAGCATATACACTTGAAATGTTTAACTGATGACAAACAGACTTCTCTGAAGGCCGCTCCATCCTGCAGGACAGTAGATTGTCCAGGCACTTAAAGTTATAGCTAGGCAAAGTCATATATTTTCATAATACGACATTTCACAAAGTAAATATTATTCATGAATGGTGGAACCCACAGTCCCTTATCCAGCTATCAGAATACAAATTCAGTGAGGTTCTGGCTGAAGTTTTGAAAAAAGATACGAGATTCTACTGTGAACATTCTTGCTACTTCTATCCATGCCCCCTCCACCCCCTTCTAGCTTCGTAGTCATGTAGCTCTGATTCTCAGGTTGCCTAATAGTGGGGTTTGCCAATGAGAGGTTTGCTTAGAGTGTCTAGGATGGAGGTGTTCAGCAATATGCAATACAATTTCAATCAGCCACAACACCCAAAAATTTATTCAATGCAGCAGTAGGTGAGCTGGTCCTCATTTAAACCCTCACTCTGCAAAGAAATCCACAGACCTGGACCCTTATACCTACATGATATCCCATTGACTTCAGAGTGACTGTATGTGCATGTGATATCCACCTGTGCACATTCCATGACAAGATCAGGGCCTTTGATTGTTCTCTGGGATGTACAGTGATTTGTCTGTCAATAATATTTTTTTAATGCCCAGAAATATGAAACCGTTGAAAATCCAAAACTCACCAGTGGCCATATTCTAACAATAAATATTTATGAGTCACTTGTTACAGTGACATTTAAGTAGACAATGGGTTTGTATACACCTACATGAGGGCAGAATTTGGCATTCTGGTTTACTTTGTGTTCCAGGATTTTCTCTCAGGTTTCCATAGATTAATTCCAGATGGGTGATTAGGTAAACCCTGTATTAATCCATGTGTTTGAGATAGATCTATGGAATTTCTGAAATTTTCCAAGAGTGGTCTTTGATTTTGGTATACAGACTCAGCTTCATAAAAGAGGCAAGGGTTGAAAAAGATTGGAAGGTTGATAAAAGACTTATCAATTTGATTAGAAATTCCTGGCATATAAAAGCCTTTAGAGGATATATTAAAGATCAAACACTTTAAAACCAGATTCTTCATTAACTTTACAACACAGTTTTGACACTGCTGATGTGGGATACAGGAGTGTGAAATAGAAAGGAATTTAATAGCAGGCCAAGGAGAAAGGCAAGAGAATTATAGCCTTCCCGTATTTAAACTGAAATTGCTATTTCTTCCTTTTCGACTCTTTCCTTTTTTCCTGGCTGTACAGAAAGCATGTGCATGTGTGAGACTATTCCTGTTTCAGTTTTCTTTTGCTATTCCTCTTTTCTGTCCATCTTGCTGCTAGTCATAGCTACAGTGACCTCAGCCCTCCTCCTCTTCCAGGGGTTTACAAGGATTTCTTAGCTTACTCTTGAGCTGGTGATTCTATGAGTCTATGATTCTATATTAAGAACTGCAATGATAATAAAAAGACTGTTTGTCCCAACCAGGGCCGGCTCCAGGGGTTTTGCTACTAAACTTCTCAGAAAATCTGCCCCAAGCAGAGTTAAAAAAAAAAAGCCATGATCGCGATCACAATCTGCTGCAATTCAGCAGGAGGTCCTTCACTCCGAACGGGAGTGAGGGACCCTCCGCCGAATTGCCACCGAATACTTGAAAGTGCTGCCCCACTCCAGAGTTGCTGCCCCAAGCACCTGCTTGATAAGCTGGTGCCTGGAGCCAGCCCTGGTCCCAACGGCCTTTCCTTTTGTAGTGCTGTAACTGACAGAATCACTGGAGCAAGCTTGGAGCAGTTACCTTTTCCTCTTTACCATGGTAATGGTTCCTGTCTGACAAGGCTTCCTTCAGTCTCTTTTCCACTCCCCTCAGTAACATTCTGGCCTTGTCTTAAGTTAGCTTGAGAATGATTTTTTTAAATAGCTCCTTTACAGTCACTCAAACCCAACAGACTAGGGACAGGAACATCTTTGCCACACTTGCCTTACAACCCATTTCTGACTCAGCCTGCCCTTTGCCCTGTAGTGAGTAATGGGACAGAGCCAGTGCAAGAGATGTGTTCCGTCTAGGGGAATGAGGAAGCATAGTATCACACTCTGGCTTCTCCACAGCATGTGTTAGTTCTTGACACTGGATCACTAACCAGTTCTGCTCCTCCCTACTACTAATGAGATGGAAGTCAGAGTCAGACTCACTGCTCTCAGAACGATACCCCTAAAACTGCTTTGAAGTTGGAACGAACTCTGTGTCCAGTTCCAGCTGAGAACCAGCTATGTGCTTTAAAAAGGGAAGAGGAACAAACACTGGGAAGGAAGATACATCATAAGTTATCCTGTCCCAAGCGTTAGCCACTGTTGCGTGTGGGGCCACAGGGTGACTTGGGACTACCTCTGGGAACCTGGATATCACCTCCTCTGGCTCAGCACATTGCACAGCCACATCATATTATGGATCTGTTCCCTCTAAACTACACACCTGGAAATCTGCCTTTTTGAGCCAAATCCTGTCCCACAGAAGTCATTGGAAACTTTCTCACTGCCTTCAGGGGGAGCAAGATTGGGCCCTTAATGCAGATTTTCTCGTGTGCAGACTGAATTGGTTAGGTTCTACAGTGTAGTTTTATTTTTATTCATTCAGAAATGGATGCTGGGCTTACAGCCATGGCATCTAAGTACGTTACATTTCATTTCAAAACAAGGAACATATTACCTGAGTCATCTCTGACTGGCGACTCAGTATTGCTGCTCCATTATTTGCACACAGTCTCCTGTGCCTCGATGGCAGCTAACTAATAAAACACTCCCCATAAATTATTGATAGCTTTACCAATAGAGTTATAGATAGAGAGCACACAGAGATTAAAAAATGCTTACTTCATAATCTTTTTCAGCACACTGGGGTGATGATATATTTGTCCTTCCTCTAATTCACTGTACAGTTTCCAGGCATCCCAGTAAATGAAGTGACCAGATTTTTTTTCCCTGCACTCACACTGATTTCAGATATTAGCTGGCTTAATAGATACACAGCTGCCATAAACTATTTACATATATATAGTTTGCAGGAAATCAACTCTATGTAAAATGTATGGCTGCTTATCCACAGCTGATAAAATGACTGCGAAGGTACAGAAGCTCAACTTGAGTGGATACCTGCAGCACTCTAGTGGCCATTCTTCATAAACGCAGTGCCAGAAGTTACAGATGATAGTGGACAGTAAAGAGATTAAAAAAAAATTGAATGACCACAACGATGAGTGAAGGATCTGAAAATGAACAGTCTCAGACTGTGTGCACACTGATTAAATTTATTCAAGCAAATATTTTAATTTTGCAGCATTCTTGCTCTACATTACAAATACAAATAAAGTAGTTTTGGAGCTGAATGCATTTTATTTTGTGGTTATTTTATCTCTTGATGCACTAGTTCACCAGTTCAGGACAGCTTAATTACTGTGAGCTTTACATAACTCCCATTTCCTTTAGCGAAATGACTGTATGAGGTGAATCATAGGCAATAAAAATTGGAGAAGACCTAATAGCTAATCTAGTCAATTCTTTTACCAGGGTAGGTGATTTTTTTCTACAATATATTTTCTAGCATTTTGTAATGTCTACTTTTAAGTGTCTAAAGTAATGGAGCTTCCATCCCTCCCTGTGAGAGACTATTACAAAATCTAATAGCTACAAAAGCATTCTGGATTTTTGTATTACTATTCAGCCTATTTTTTCTTTGTTTAATTTCATTCAATTTATAACTGACATCACAAAATCCCCAAACATAAAAGCACTTTTATACAAGGAAATGTGTCTGCAAAGGTAACACTGTAGCATTTCACATTACTTTCTTTCTCCATCTACTTTGTCTTAATGCACATGTCACAAGAGCTCTGAGGAACCAAGTTCAAGGAATCACAGGGTTAGAAGGGACCTCAGGAAGTATCTAGTCCAACATGCTGCTCAAAGCAGAAGCAATCCCCAGATGGTCTCCTGAACGATAGAACTCACAACCCTAAGTTTAGCATGCCAATGCTCAAACCACTGAGCTATTACTCCTCCAAGGAGTATAAATATAACTGCTGTTAGATTATTGGCTGATCCTTCATCATTTGGGTCATATTTCCATGTGTTATACAGGTAGAAGATATCTAAAGGAAGGAAAAATACTCCTTTCCACAGCTAAATGCATGCCTTGATTTTGAACTGGAAAAGACATTCAAATGCCAAAGGAATGGATGTGGTACAAGAACCTGAATAGAATCAAATGAGAAGACAAGACACAAATTCATCCTGCTCTTCAATGGTAGGAAAATGCCGAAACCATGGATCATATACCCAAAACCATTTCCAGCAACCCAGAGCTGCAACCTGCGCACTAAAGATCCTGTTTATTATAGGATTTATGGTGTGGTTTGGAAAGAGAAGCTGATCTCTGAAGATGAGGTTCAGTATCACAGAACTGATCTGCAGTTTGGTGGGGAGCCAGCATGGGTCGTGGAATACTGTTGTGATATGATCTCATCTGTTACAGGAGAAAAATTGCTGCATATTGGCCAAGCTGACATTACCACATGACCTTCACAAAATTCCTCAATTTGAATAAATGCAGCAGTCATGTCTGAAGAGGACAGACGTACACTATCATGGGAAGGTTTGTGCCCAGAAGGGACAGCCTCCTTACTGTGAAAATTTTTGTGGGGAGCATGGAAATCACTTCTGGTCACTACTGCTATTTGATTATCCAGTAGTAGAGAGGAGTCAAGTAAGACTCTGAGACTGCCCACCATTTTAACAACCCAAAGTCAAGTGCCTTCCAAGGAATCAGTGCTTCTCTATTCCCTCTACCAGGGTCACCTCAAGCTTTCCTGCATTTAGCCTGAGCCAGCTGTTTTTTCATTCCAGTGTTTATTCCTTTCAGACACCTTAACAGCTGGATGACAGTACATCCTGATCCTGAAGAAAATAAATGTATACAGTACCTATGTCATCAGAGGGCCAGTGATTCCACTAGGCGACCCTAGGTATTTGCCTAGGGTGGCAAGATTAGGGGGGTGACATTTTGCTGCCCTTGGCAGAAATTCGGTGGTGGAGGGTCCTGCCGCTCCGGGTCTTCGGCGGAAATTCGGCAGTGGGTCCTTCACTCGCTCCGGTACCCGCTGCCGAAGTGCCCCGAAGACGCAGAGCAGAAGGACCCCTGCCGCCAAATGCTCAGAGCAGGAGTGCTGCCGCCTAGGGCAGCAAACACCGTGGCACCACTCCTGGTCATCACCATATTAATGGCATTTAAACCAATAACATCTCACAATTTCCCCATATTGTCTGACACAGATGTTGAATAGGAAAGGGAGATGGGACTGAGATCTGTGAGACTCTGCATAGGGATTCTGTCACATGCCGGCTGGCTCTTAAGGGATCAGTCTGTGACAGATCAGCTACCCCTCCCCCAACTGGTCCTGATCAGCTGTAGATCAGGTGGCTCAACTTGGGCTATGTCTGCGCTAAGAGGTAAGGGTGTGATTCCCCTGATCATTGAGCTAGCATGAGTATAAATAGAGGAGCAGCTACGGTAGCGGTAGCAGCAGCAGAGGCATGACTGAGCTGGTTTCCGGTGGTTCTGTACTCTCCCCAGCTCAGCGTGCCTCTACTGCTGCTAGAATTGCCCTGCTATTTGTACTTACAGTAGCTCAATAAGAGCTAGCGCACATATGCATAATTGAGCAGGAGGAAAAAAATCATACCCCTACCTCAGTGTGTAGACGTAGCCTTGGTTATCAGACCCTGCTGGGGAAGACCTAGGGGATTTTCATAAAGAGCTGAGTATGTCAAATGGTGAGGGAGCCGGGAAGGACCCTTGTTTTCTCTCTGGGAAGCAGACAGGCTACTCTCAGGTTGAGCTGGAAGCCTGAATGGAGGCAGGAAACTTGATGAGCTGTAGCCTGAATGAGAGGAGGCATGTGCCAGCCCCTGGACGGTGGGGTTGTTGGGGGCACAGAAGCCTTGGATTATGTGCGAGAAAGACTACAGCAGTCAAAGTATGCCTGTGAGGAAGAGCTGGCCTGCGGAGCCTGGCTAGGCTGAAGGCTTATTTTCTGTATATGTTACAGTAGGACTTTGGCAAAGGACTTCATAGCTCTGGAAGAGGCTGGACTCTATAGAGTGATCTGGTTGGAGGATCAGGGCACTCCAATCGCTGGAGAAGGCTGAAGGATAGCGGGGAGAAATGAGTCACAAAGGAGCTGTAGTGCCACATCTAGCCATGGGGCGGGGAGGGTGTTAAGGTGGCACACTTTGCTACACGCTGTCAGAGAGGAGCAAATCCTCTGGGATTTGCCTAAATCAAATATGAAGATAAACCAATGTAGCTTCATTGACCCCTGCCAAACCACATAGATGAGCCGGCATTTCAGTCGTTTTGGGTGACTCTGTTGAAGGCAGCTCATAGAACAGGTAGTATTAGCATGGATGTTTGTCCATTGCCTTGGACTATACGGAAATCTCACAGTAGAGCACTCAGTGTCATCACTCTGCCACATTAATGTCTGAACTCTAGGAGAGAGTGAGGCACAGGTCCTTAAGGGTATTTAGGTGCCTAAATCCCACTGAAATCAACTTCTAGATATTCTAGGAAACTGGTGGAGGATTGGCTACTACCCTGTCCATACCTTTACTCAAGAATGGTAACTAATGTCTTTCTTTGATACTGGCACTCCATCACCAGCAATGTTTAACAATCTCTGATAGTGATGTAGCTAGGGCCAATGGGATCAATTCCCATTGGGGGATATTAAAAATGTAACTTTAGCTATTTAGAGCAGAGCCACTCTAAAGAAAACAAGTACTTAATGATTTCTTCTTTGCATTGCTGCTTCTGTGCAGCCATATCATCATCACAGGGCCCAGCAGCAGGAGAGAGGTGTGAGCATCAGAGTTTGAGGCCAGGACACAGGCAATTTGCCAAAGAGATACAGATGGGGAAGGGAAGGGAACCAGAACTGAGGAGCAGGAGAGAAAGCAAGATGACAAGCATGAGCTGGGAGTGGTCTAGGTTGAAAGCAGGACTCTTAGTGAGATAAGCAAAAGATTCTTCCCAGCTCCTACCCATGTTACATGAAGTGGCATCATTATTACAGCAGCTCTGTGAGAGTGAGGGGGAACAGAGGGATAATAATAATAAAAAATAATCAGAAACAGGTAGCTAAAATTGTGCATTTAAGAACTAAATCTATAGAGGTTAAATATTAGAGGATCAGAACCTGATCTGGTGTAGATCACTATAGCCCCTTTGGCTTCAATGGATGTATACTTCACAGCAGCTGAGGATCTAGCTCAGACAGTTTTATATAGGGATTGTTTTTCATAAGCACTATGCGGCTGTGTGAACTTTGCTGTCTGAAACGAACCATTTAATTAAAAATTAAACATTTTAGAAAGTGGAACAACATAGTCCCAGGTGCATCTTCATCAGTCAATATACTCAGGTGAGCATGCTGTAGAATGCCAGGCCAAAAAGGACCATCAGATCATCTAGTCTGACCTCCTGAAAGTCACAAGGCACCACCACCAGCCAGCACCTATACATTAAACCCAGTGTCATGACTGATCAACGGACACGGTTATGGTACAGTACATATACTTATACTATAGGTGTATAAAATATGCCAATCTAGGGTGTGCTAATGTCAGATAAAAAGACACAACAAATGGGTCTGTATACCAAAGCATCCCCTCCCACTCCATCCCGCTGCCCCCTCAAAAAAATCTCACTTTCCTCCTCACTTCTGCAATCCATGGATAACACTAAAAAGATTGTTATAATCAGTGTCTAGAAAATCCATACACCTAGGTCCATTAGTACCACTTTAGGAGCAGCTGAGGTGGGAAGGAAGAAAAGAGGCAGTTTTCATCTTTTTTCAGTGTTTCAACTTTCCAGCAGTCAGAGAGAGCATGTTTGTTGGCACTTCACAGCCAAATGCCTAGTAGCTGTGAAGCCTAGAGTTGAGAGACTAGGTAGCAATAACATTCCCCTTATAGTACCACAGAAGGTGGCAGAAACCCTCCTCAAAAGTCAATAGCTTGGGAAAAGAGAAGCGAAATGTCTAGGCATTTTGTTACCTTATAACAGACGTTTGTCCTAAACAAACAAACCCTCCCTTAAATAACAACAGTAAACAAGTGTCCTCCTCCCAGGCACCATCTCATGGCTTCAGGGCAACCCTGCAAGTGGGTCCTCACTTCTGTTTCCCCCTTGATAACCTGAGCAGGGGTAGGACCTCGGGGCACAGCCACGGTTCAGGCGCTGGTAGCCCCCCCAAACTTGTAGGGAGCTTCATTCAGCGCTCCAAAGGCAACGTGCTGGTGTGCCATTCATCTTTCCAAAATCCCTGTGGTTTAAACTTTATACATTTGCCCCCAGCATGGCCATCCTTTTTGGAGGGAGGCTTAACCTCCCCCAGGCTCTTATGTGTGCCACCCATGCTTCTGGTGTGCAACCCCAGTCTTCCCAGCAGGAGCTCCCACAGTCTTTCTGGTGGGAGCATCCCTCAAGGGTGCAACTCTTCAGCAAGGAGAGAACAGCACATAAGCCCTTCTGTCAGCTGTTTCTGGGCCTTGGTGCTGGCTCTTCAGCTTAGCACCAGCAGGTACCTCCCACTGCTGCCTCACTCTTTGGCTTGGGGCTGCCAGCCAGCAAACCCTTCTTTCCTGCTCTCTTAACTTCAGCCTTCTGCCAGGAACCATCCTCTAGCTCTGATAACGCTCATCTCCTGCCTGACCTTATGTAACCCCCCAGGTGCTGCCCCACCTTCTTTATTGGAGGAACTGGGAACACCTGGATTGGAACAGGAGAGCTGAGACCAGTTCCATTTAATGGGCCAGCTACCCTGTTACAATAACTTCTGGCAAAAAAATATAAGTGCTCCTCTCCTTAAAATGATGAGCCACAAATGAAAGAACAAACAGATACAAAGCCAGAAGAAATAAACTCAATATCTGACAGACTGTCACTTACATGAAACCAAGCTGCTGAAGCAACAGACAGCAGCTGCTGAGGCAAACCCAGGACAAATGTAAATAAGTTACATTTTCTTCAGACATTCTTGTCATTCCTCTTTCCAAAATCCCTGTGGTATAAACTTTATACATAAAGGCAGGTAGCAGAATACTAGCTATATTCATACCCATATTTCATCCCACTCTAATAGCAACTCAGTAGTTCTGAAATATGTTGTGTCTCTCGGGTTACATCTTATCTCAAGTATTTTTGCTCTGTAGACTCAGGAGGTGTTAATCTTTTCTGCCATAATACCTACAACAAAGCAATGAAGCTTTATTATTAATGTTTGCTGAATTTGTTTATATACTTTTATACAACCCCACCTGCCAGCTCAACAGAGACCAGGCCTGTGGCAGGAATTAAGGGTCATCGCACAACTATGCCCCAAGCTATAATCCTTCTTACCAAAAAGATTTTCTTGCATGCTATGAAGCCTCTTTTGTGGATTATCCACCTGCTGCCTGGGAGAGAGAGCAAGTCTCCATCTCTGCTGGGCTGTCTCATGCATGGCACATGATAGATTCCCAGTCACGTTGTTTAATGAATTGTTCAGTCTCAGTTCTCTGGACAGATCCACAATTTCTCAATATTTCCCCCTAGTGCTGCAGAAGATTCTAATGAAAGTAATGGATGACATACCTAGCAGTTTTTGGCAAATATTTCCCCTCAGACATTCATATCATAGAATTATAGAAATGTAGGGCTGAAAGGGACCTCAGGAAGCCCAAAGTCTGACTGGTGTTTGTCCAAACTGTTCTTAACAACCTCTAATGATGGGAATTCCACAACTTCCTTTGGAAGCCTATTCTAGAGTTCAACTATCAGTGTCATTAGAAATATTTTTCTAATATCTAATACTTAAATCTCTATCTCTGCAGACTAAGCCCGTTACTCAGTGTCCTTCCTTCAGTGGACATGGAGAGCAATTGATCACTGTTATCTTTATAACAGTCATCACCATATTTGAAATCTGCTATCAGGTCCCCCTCCACCTGTTTTCTTTTCTTAAGACTATACATGACCAGTTTTTTAACCTTTCCTTAAAGGTCAGGTTTTCTAAACCTTTTACCATTTTTGTTGCTTTCCTCCGGACCATCTCCAAATTATCCACATTTTTTCAGAAGTGTGGGGCCCAGAATTGGGCTTAGTATTCCAGCTGAGGCCTTAGAAATACTGAGTACGGTGGGACAATTACCTCCCATGTCTTACATACAACACACCTGTTAACATACCACAGAATATTAGCCTTTTTTGTAACTGCACATTGTTGACTCATATTCAGTTTGTGATCCGCTGTGACCCCCAGATTCTTTTTAAAATACTACCACCTAACCAGTAAGTCCCTATTTTGTAGTTGTGCATTTGATGTCTCCTTCCTAAATAAAGTACTTATCTTTATTTA
The DNA here is from genome assembly GCF_003597395.2 of Chelonoidis abingdonii. Classification (NCBI taxonomy): domain Eukaryota; kingdom Metazoa; phylum Chordata; order Testudines; family Testudinidae; genus Chelonoidis; species Chelonoidis abingdonii. The sequence goes on from NC_133771.1 coordinate 51,540,074, forward strand.
AGTTAATCTTGTTGAACTCAGACCAATTTGTTAAGGTTGTTTTGAATTATAATCTTGTCCACCAAATTGCTTGCAACCCTTCCCAGCTTGCTGTCATCTGCAAATTGTATAAGCATACTCTCCACTCCATTATACAAGTCATTAATGAAAATATTGACTAGTACTGGACCATGAACTCACTCCTGCAGAACCCTACTAGATACATCCTCCCAGTTACACAGTGAAGCATTTATAAATACTCTTTGAGTACAGTCTTTGAACCAGTTGTGCATCCACATTATAGTAATTTTATCTAGACCACATTTCCTTACTTTGCTTATGACAATGTCATGTGCAAGTATGTGCAAAGTCTTACTAAAATCCAGACATATAATCTCTACTGCTTCACCCTATCCACCAGGACAGTTACCCCTTAATTACCCTACGGTTAATTTCATCAGGCCTAGCCAACTTGAATAGATCTAACTTATCTAAATATTTCTTAACCTGTTCTTTCCCTATTTTGGCTTGCATTCCTTCCCTGTTGTTAATAGTAATTGTGTTGAGTATCAGGTCACCATTATCCTTTTTAGAGAAGACTGACCCATAATAGTCATTAAACACCTTGGCTTTCTTGATGTCATCAATTATTAGCTCTCCTTTCCCTGCTTAGTAAAAGACCTATGCTTTTCTTCATCTTTCTTTTGTTCCTAATGTATATAAGGAACCTATGTGCTTGTGGTATTCTTTTGCACACCTCCTCAGAAATTTGTCCACGTTTCCACATTTTGTATTTCATTTTATAGGTCATTAAAGACCTATAAAACATTCTTCCTATCTTTCCTTTGCATCATGATAGTTTTCAGCTGCAGGGCCGCCCAGAGGATTCAGGGGGCTTGGGGTCTTCGGTGGCAGGGGGCCCCCGCTGCCGAATTACCACCGAAGACCCGGAACTTCAGTGGCAGGTCCCGGGGTGGAAGGATACCCCGCTGTGGGTCTTCAGGGCACTTCGGTGGTGGGTCCCAGAGTGGAAGGACGCCCAGCTGCCGAATTGCTGCTGAAGACTCGGAGCGGAAGAAGCTCTAGGGGCCCTGGCAGCGAGTGAAGGACCCTTCTCCAGGGGCCCCCAAGAACTCTCGTGGGGGCCCCTGTGGGGCCTAGGGCAAATTGCCCCTCTTGCCCCCCCCCTGGGTGGCCCTGTTCAATTGTTCCTTTAATATTGTCTTCTTTAGAAACTACCATCTCTCCTGAACCCCTTTTTTCCCTTGGATTTTCTTCCCATAGGACCTATCAGTTCTTTTAGTTTGTTGAAATCTGGTTTTTTGATGTTCATTGTCCTTATTCTGCTGTTCTTAATTCTTCCTTTCTTTAAAATAATTAAATATATGATTTCACGGTCACTTTTGCCCAAATTGCCTTCCACCTTCAGATTCTCTACCAATTCCGCCCTGTTGGTTAGAATTAAGTCTAAAGTGGCTGAATCCATAAAATGGCTGTTCTTCCACTTTCTGAAACAAAATGTCCTCAACACAATCCAAGAAAATATTGGAAAAATTGTGTTTTTCCATATTACTTTTCAAACAGATGTCTGGCAAAGTTCTCCTTTGCTACCAGGTCTCATGTATTGGATATTTCTGTTATTTATCCTAATGCCTCATCATGTAGTAGCAGATGTGATGTAAGCAAGACATGAGAAGTAATTCTCCACACTCATTAGGCCTCAACTGGAGTATTGTGTCCAGTTCTACATGCCAAATTTCAGGAAAGATGTGGACAAATTGGAGAAAGTGCAGAGAAGAGCAACAATAGTGATTAAAGTTCTAGAAAACATGACATATGAAGGAAGATTGAAAAAACTGGGTTTGTTTAGTCTGGAGAAGAGAAGAGAAGACTGAGGGAGAACATGATAACAGTTTTCAAGTACATAAAAGGTTATTACAAGGAGAAGAGAGAAAAATTGTTCTCTTTAACCTCTGAGGATAGGACAAGAAGCAATGGTAATTTTCCCCAAAAGTTTTAAAGAACCCCAAAAGGGAATATTGAGAAGAAGAGTCCATCCTCTCATTATTTTATCTACCAATAGGCCTAATTTCTGAAACACCAAGTTTGGTTTATCAATTTCTGGTCCTGTACTTCTCTTGTTTGCCAGTCATAATCTTAATGCAGTCCTTGAGTAATATCCGTAAAACCCTTTTTACATTAATTTGGTCTTTGTCTCCTCCTTTTTGCAACTTTCCCCACCAACATTTGTAATGTTGGTTTTTGAGACATTTTATGAAGTTTCACACACTTTTCATGGTTGTGTTCACAATTAGGGTAAATTTGCAGGACCAATTATCTTAACCGGGCCAGATTTTTAAAGGTATTCACCCAGTGAGATTTTCAAAAGTCTCTACGTGCCTAACTCCCATTGATTTCAGGTGGGCTTTTGAAAACTTCATTGGGCACATGTCTGCATCTTAGGTGCCTAAATACATGTAAAAATCTGGCATTACACCTTTACTTACTCATTTATCACAAAATGGAAGCGATATTGTTGATGTGTTCTTAAGAATACATTTCTAATTAAAGTGTCAAAATGAGATATATCCATGTTACCACAGATTCTAATAGGAAATGAAGGGCCCTTTAGCCAAAACCTTCTCTACTCAAGTGACCTTTGTGTGACAAGCAGACACTTTTGTTTCTGTGTATAAAAATGAACATATTAAACCACCTGCAATAATTTTGCTGTCAGTAATATGTAGGTTTCAGAGTATCTCATGGGAATCTCATTTTTTTCTGTATTTCTGACAGAGAGCATGATTGCCACATTTTTCCAAAACAAAAATTTTAGGCCATTAAAAAGACCCCCTTGATGTAACTTACTATAACAAAGTATATGTTGTCTGACCTTGACTAATGGAACTGTAGAAATGTATCATATCCATGGAGTGGGAATACAGTATATAACAGAAATACTTAAATCATCACTATTTCTTTTTCACCCTCAATATCAATTTTCCAAATAGCCATCCACTTTATAGCATAGTAGAAACGAGCAAATGACTAAGTGGTATAAATCTGAACTAAGAAGGAGAATGATTTGTTATTTCAGATTACTTTTAAAATGATGAAATGTAATAATATCCCCTTCTAAAATTAAGATTTTATGTAAAGGAGGAAAGTATTTTATTCTGGATACTTTCATTCCTCTCTCTCTCTCTCTGTTAATGACATATCTCAGATTATTCTGTCACTTTTGTGCATACAAATATGAAGGTTATTTACATTACATTTTGTTCAGTGTCTATGTACTTCTAACTTTAAATGTCAGTTCCATAGATGGGGCGCTATCCTGCAGTCTTTCTGGGACCTGCCTTGCAGAAGTTCCTACGACTATGCAGAGAGATTGCAGGATCTGGACCATAATTTGTAGTTTTATCATGCTTGTGAACTCTGTAGACTTTATAAACAACAGGATACAAATGTTAATCGTATCATGACTCATGTCATATTGCAAACAAGAGGTCTGTCTAAAAATAAAAGCTTGGAATCTAGTGGAAAAAATAATGTGATATTACCAAACATTTGGAAAAATAATTTTTTTAAAAAAGAGAGATCAGATGAACACCAAAAGTTGGTATACGTCTTTGTATTTTCAGAAATTACCTTGTTGATATCTAGCTACATGCAAACAGAAGTGATATCTATAAACTACTTAGCTAATTGTAGGGCGGTATTCATCTAAAAAAACAGGGCAAATATAGTAAAGACATCTGCCATTTAAGAGACCAGAAATATTTTAATGTCAAATACCTACCTCATCACTATTATTTACTTATCAGAGAAAATTCAAGTATGTAACTTTTCAGAGAACGTATATATTCCTGCTAAAAAGAAGAAAAGATGTTAATATGCTTAAATTAGGAATAGGAATTACCAATCTGGAGCAAACCAGTGGATTCTCTTAGGGATGTAAAGGATTCTCTGCCACTTGAAATCATGGCTGGATATCTTTCTCAAACATATGCATTAGCTCAGCCAGAAGCTATGGACTTGATGCACTTGGTGAAATTATATGGCCTGTACTATGCAGGAGGTTAGATGATCATAATGATCACTTGTGAATTCATACTTGATGAATCTTCAACAATTACCAGACTATACCACTGAATGCAACTGGCAATCTGCTTCTGATGTTTGGTAGTATTTATAATTTGCCTTAGTTAGTCTGAATGTAGTTGCTGTTTATACAATTATCTAATCTGTTTGGAATCTTAAGATTTTTCCCTCAAAAAGTTTCTGTGCCAGTGAGTTCCACATGTCTCATTTATGTTCCATGGAGTATTTCCTTTCATCTGTTTTACATTTGATTCTTTTGGGCTAAGTGCAGAACTCTCTCACACATAAGAACATAAAAATAACTTCTCCCCTCAAGCCATCTGCACAATAACTTCAATGGAACTACTTGTATAAGAGCTCACCAATACAAGTAGGGATTCTGTAGTTAATTAAATTAAAGGGCCTATTTTCTCTTGTATTATGAAGACTAGATTAATACATTCCAAGGCCAGAAGGGACCACTGAGCTCATCTAGTCTGACCTCCACAGCCAGAAAACTTCCCCAAAATACTTCCTTTTAAACTAGAACTTAAAAATAAAACAAAATAAAAACCCAGTCTTGATTTAAAGCTTGCCATGATGGAGAATCCACCACAATCCTTGTAAATTGTCCTACTAGTTAATTACCTTCACTGGTACACTTTATTTCCAGTCTGAATTTGTCTAGCTTCAACTTCCAGCCATTGGATCTTATTACACCTGTGTCTGCTAGACTGAAGAGCCCATTATCCAATATTTGTTTCCTATGTAGGTATTTATAGACTGTGATCAAGTCATTCCCTTATTCTTCTCTAAATAGATTGAGTTCCTTGAACCCATCACTATAAGACATGTTCTCCAGTCCTTTAATTAATCTTGTGGCTCTTCTCTCAACCCTTTCCAGTTTATCAAGATCCTTCTTGAAGTGTTGACACCAGTAAATAAGAAGGATAAACAGAAATGCCTGACAGCTCTCCGCATTATTTTATATGCTGTACAACTACATCTCGCTTATACTTGCATTAAATCATTATGGTACATCAATATCCAGCTTATAAAGACTCAGTATTTCAATATGATTCAGTATTTTCCATAGGCCAACATACCTTACAATTTATATTCTGTTGTAACTGGGCCATATGACAGCCACCATTCAAAAGATGAATGTGAAAGTTCAAAGCACACAGATCCTACAGCACTAAACTTGTTCTTAATGTTATGCATGCAAATAATCCCATTATCCTTCAGTGCAGACTACTCACATGCTTAAAGGTAAGCATGTGCTTAAGCACTTTGCTGGATCAGTAACTAATATCATATAGTTAATATAAAAGGGACAATATTTTTTTCTTTTTGTCTAATTTACGCTTCTAGTCTTGCCTTTGCTGTTTTGCAAATGTCCTCCCATAATGCAGAATGACATTTTTGCATATGTTCATGTTTGTCTCTGGATATAAAACTGTATCTTGCAAATTTTATTAGGGTAGAACCTCTACATCAAACTTTATTATGTTTTAATTACTCCAGTTTCCTTTAGATATTGATATCTCTATAAACATTTATTGTGATATAAAAACAAAATGGTGTGTCTTACTCCCTATGTCCTATTATAAAAACAAAGGAAATATGACAACTTAATTTTTATGCCATTTTTAGGAGGAATTCTGAAGATTTAAATGATGGCAACATTTTCAAATACAGAACCCTACTTAAGTATCTTCAGGAGCTTTTGATCATTTATTTCATATTAATTGAGATAAAAAGAGTACTATAAGATGTCTTCTGAATATGTAAATCACCAAGCATTAATTAGCTCCAGCAGCTATATATTCTAAGTTTAAGTGTTAGAACTGAGCTGAGGCAATAAGAGCAAATCAGATCTCAGTGATTTACATTTTTATAGTTCTTCCTGAAAAAATCTAGGATTGACTTTTACTGCCCAGAGAGAGCATAAGCTAGTATATAAAAATGTACTTATTATACTTGCTTTAGACTTTGCTTTTAAACATGACCCCTCTGTTAACTATTTAAAAAACTACAGAATATTCTACAGCCATGAATGGTAACATTTTTCCCTGGCAAGGAAATGAGGGAATACTCTTAATGTTATGGGGTTCACATTCTGTTCAGGGGAAAGTAAGAAAATAGGCAATGGGAAGCAGGGGAAGAAGTGAATCCGACAGCTGTCAGAAAAGGAAAAAAAAAGTATAATTTTTCAAGGAGCAGAAGGCTGCAGCTTCTAATTAAAAATGACTGTAATATAATTACTGTATATGCAGCATTCTACTTGTGCGTGAATAGCTAACTTCTATGCTTGACAGTTAGCATAGGTTTCCCTTTAGCTATAAAGGCTTTTAAAAAAATGATTCCCTCTTAGGCGGGAAGAGATACAGGTTTAAATTACAAGGGGCTGATCATCCTGTCAATTGCACATATGCAACTTCCATTAACTTCAATGGACCCCAGGAGAAAAAGCTTCACAAACTCAGACTAGTATTGAAAACCTTATAGACAGAGAGATTTCCAAAACACAAGCTCCATGTATTTTGTTCAACACTAGAGTGCTGAGATCAGCACGCTCGAATCTCAGGGTAGACTTTAGCTCAGGGATAATCTCAGGGTAGACTTTAACTCATTCCTAATTGTTGAATTAGGTCTCCATCCTGCATCATCTCCTCCTTCTCTTCCCCCGTTCCCAATGAAGTGAGCAGATGTTTTTGAGTCCCAGCAACTGCATTAGTCCATTAATGGACTGAGGCTATGAGGTAAACTCTGTCCTTGGAAGCTCTTGTGTAACTCCCACTGGAGTCCATGGAAAGTGCATGTCTGTACCTGAGGTTAGAATAGGCTCCAAGATATATGTATATCTATATATCTATATCGTCAAACTCTTGCAAAACAACAAAACAAGTCCTAGTCTATTATTAATTACCCAATATGTATCTCAGACTTTTCCATAATGCAAATGATTTTCAGAGGCTTGTGTGTGGTTTTGACGGAGTTTAATTGAAAATGTGAACATTTCTAACTTTCCAAAAATATTGCACATCAGAGAATTAAGTAGATATAAGTGATATACACAGCTCAGAAAATATAATGAAGGAAAGCATCAGGATAGCAAGCTCCTCAAATTCTCCTCTTCCAAAAAAACCCCCAAAACCCTACCCTTCCTCCAACACATGAGTTTCCACACAAATAGGTATGAAATTTAGATCTACTTCTGAACAGGTCTATCTTAATAAACATAAAGCTTTTGGGCCAAATTCTACTTCAGATATGCACTGACTTCAGTGGGAATTTCATGTGCTTAAATCTGATAGCAAAATATGTTTTATTTTATTTTATTTTATTTTTAATTTAACATTTCACACAGGAAAACTTTGGTAACTGAACAAACTAATTTGTTTTCCTACATGTTCCATAGCAGCAGAGTGTATAGAGAAACAAAGTATTAAGAAACATATATACAGAGTTTGAGGACATCAGATCGTCTAGTCTGTCCCCCTGTATACCACAGGCCACCAAAACCATACAGCATCTGCACAATAAACCCAACTGCTGAAATTAAACCACAATATTGCAGGTCACAAGTGACAAAATTATTACGAACCGCAGGTAGAGAATGGGAGGGGACCAAGGTGCACCGATGCCCAGGCTCCCTGCAGTGGCAGGTAATTAATTAAGTGAGCTATACTCAGATGATCCTGCTAAGTGAGCCACACTCCATGCTGCAGAGGAAGGGTAAAAAAAACCCAAACTCACTGCCAATCTAACGGCGGGTAATTCCTTCTCCACCCACATATGGCAATTGCTTAGACCCTGAGTATGTCAGCAAGAATCAGCTAGCCAAGCACCTGAGAGAGAAAATCCATCCAATGTTCCATCTCCATCTGTGGCCGTCTCTCATGCTTCAGAGGAAGGAGCCAACAACAAAACAAATCAAAACCCAGTATACACTGGGAGAAGCGGGGAGAGGAATCTCTTCAAGACCATTCACTGCAGACGTATATAGTGATTTTACATGTCTAAATCTGCAGAGGACTTTCACTATATTCTTATTAAACTAATTACCTGACTTCAGATAATCCAGGTGTACAGCTTTTAGAATGCAAGTCCCATAGCATCTGTACATATGGGATTCTCAAGGACTCTGAATGTATATCCTCATGATATTGCAATTACCCTAATGTCCATAGTCATCTTGTTCTGTAACTGAGCTACCCTGTATACCCGTAACCATTCTGTCATGGTTACTACCCACTTACACCAGTAATCAAGTAATATTAACCACATTTTCAATCACAATAAAATATTTTTAAATTACTGTACTTTCCTGTTATTACAGTACTCAAATAATATATTCCGTTTTCTCATCATTGTTATTCACATGCAAAAATATTCCCACACACGTACATAGATCACACATTGGAAGCATGGAATAAAATGCAGTACTTACACACTTATACACAAACAATACAGAATTAATTACACTCTTAAATATACCCTTACACTGCCCCTGCTAGAAAGAGCCAGTGGCTCAAAGACTACAAAGATGGTACAAATGTCCCACTCATTTCAGTGGGTGATTCATGAATTATTGCTCCTGCTCCATTGTGCCATGCTGCTTTTTAATATATTTGGCACTATGGTTTATCACAGTAAATCTCATGAAAAGCATTGTCTAATCAGAGGGACATGGTAATGAGGAGGGAGGCAAAGTCTGAGTTAATAATAAAAAATGTCAGAAATCAAAAGATCACATGATTAAATCTAAAAATATTCTTTAGTTCTGCAACAAAAGTGTTATTAAATGTTTTAAACCAGCTTAACAAGTTAGTTGAATTCATTTATTTCTGCTAACCAAGGGCCAGATCCAAAGCCCATTGAAGTCCTTCTATTGACTTCAGTGGACTTTGGATCAGGCCTCCGATGTCTGTCAATTTAGCACTGAAGCAATGGGAGCACAGGAAGGAGGGCACCAGAGAACAGCTGTTGCCTCTTCTTTAGAGCTTTTTCCTTGCTTCAGAACCTGCAAAGGCTGTGGCAGCTGCAGTACTGCAAAGACACTTCATAAATCAGCTATATAAACCCTGTGACTTTCCTTCCAAAATACCAAGCAATGCCAGAATATGTGATTCCCACTCCCCATCACACATCACTATCCAAACCAATTATTAGAGTTCCTGCTCTCAGGCAGCCCAGGTTTAACTTGATGTGTTTCCAGGTTTGCACTGAAACTAGTGAAACTGTTAGCAATTTCACTGAGAAACTGGAGAGCTTCAAGACTTCAAAAAATGGCAAAAATCTTTGTCCTATGACTGCAGAGGTGCTCTTTGCTCACTCCAGTATAAGTGTTCTCCTACAACATGTGCAAGTCCCTTATATGTAACAAGCTATCCCACTTTGTATTTAGCTGACACACTCTGGTTACCTTCTCCAGACTCAAAGAGCTCTGTGAAGCTTAGAAGCTAATCCCATCCACCAGCAGAAGTTGGTCCAGTAAAAGACATTACCTCACCTATCTTGTCTTACTCATATCCTAGGACCAACATGGGTACAACAACACTGTAAACAACTAAACTAGATAAGGCATTCTCAACTTATCACAGACAGAATAACAGTTACATCTTGCAGCAGTGATGTCCTCTCTGGCCACATAAATTGACCAATCAGCTTCCCTTGCTAATTAGACACTAACCCCTTGCCATGTAAAGAATTCTCTGTTATGAAACGCCTTCAGCAGGGTTAGCTTGCATATCCAGACATGCCTCCCTTAATCCAGAGCCTCTACCTTACATTCCAAACCAGTTTTGTCCAGACACCTTACATTTGGACTTGCTGCTTTCTCTAAAAGATGGTCCATTAAGGACACAAATACTCTTAATGACGATTAATAGCTAGCTTTCAGATGCTTAACTACCATTCTCAGAGGCTGCATTTCACAGGCCAGTCTGCACAAATCTGCCCCAGCCAATTTCTGTATCGTCCTTTCAAATAGGCAGATCACCCATAACCTATCCTGCTTCCCAATAAAGGAACACAGGAGTGGAAGGAAATTCCTGGGTCACAGAATTCCGTCGCCTGACGTCACAGGCAACCCCAATCTATAAATTCATCCTTAAACTTATCAGGCTCCATTGTAAAACTAGGAGTAGTGGGAGGCATAAAAACCTAACCGGAAGGCTGTTCCATAACCTCACTCCACTGGCAGTTAGAAACCTTTTTCTAATTTCCAGTCTAACTTTATTCATGGCCAGGTGATACCTATTTGTGCTTGTACCAACCTTGTCTTTAGCTTAATTAGCTCTTCTTCCTCCCAAGTGTAGAGCACATGATGTTTTTATAGAAAGCAATTATATCACCCTCTTAGGTTTCATTTTATTAGGCTAAGCAAGCCAAGCTCTTTTAGTCTTCTCCAGTAAGATAGGATTTCCATTCCCCTGATCATCCGCTAGCCCTGGTCTCTACCTGTTCAGTTAATTTCTCCAACCACGTAATTTTAACTTTCCCATGTTGTGGTTTTAGCTTTTCTGCTTGAACTGAAATAGACAGATTGTGATAGGTTTCCCCTTTTGTTTAATTCTGGTCCTAACAAAAGTACCAGACATCTTGGGAGAGCCTACTCTTGGGACATTTGCAGGCTCTAGAGATTTGGATTAGCTTTGAATAAGCTTACACACTTTGGAGGTGCTTATGCAGCCCTCAAACATTGTAAGAGATGCCCATTATAAACTGTAACACATACTTCGAAGTGGGGAGACATGCCATATACAGAACACAACTCTGATCCACTTATTATTCCATTAACTACTTAATTCACAATAATTATACACTTTCATGATCAGACACACAATTCATTTATACATAAACATAGCAGCACCAAATTGCTTTGACACAGCTTCTTGTCCAACAGATCAGATCTCAAAGGTATTAAATCCCAAACTAATGCAATGTCAAGGTTGTACAGTTAAGCACTGAAAAGTCACAAAATGTGAATGTCAAAGTTGAACATACAATCTTAACTCTGCCCTTTTCCACGTATTACATTGTGATAGGCTTTAGTTGTGTGATCACAGGTTATCATAATGCATTTGAAAAAAGCTATTTACTCAACCTTAATTTTGGGGTTGCCAGACTGTTGGGTGCTTATCTGTGCAAGCTTAATGTAGTGTTGCATTTTCATTTATTTTCTCCTTTAGAAAATAAAAGGAAAAGCCCAGAAAAAGAGCTACTTTTGCTATAATTTAGTGGTACCATGTGGCTAAAGAGCGACAAAAATATGTTACTCTTGCAGGCAATGAGAAGGCAGAGAAGGGACATAGGAAGAAAGGACTGGGACAACAAGGAGTTGAAAGAGCAGGAACTGGGGAGATGAGGAAGGAAGGAAGGAAGGGAACACCTTGCAGTGCATCTCCCTGCATCCAGGAGAAATCTCCATGCCTGGTCTTCTTCAGGACTCTCCTGCCAATGACCCTCCGTTGGGTTAACTTATGCCAAAAGCAGTAATCAAGGGTGTTAACCACCTCTCACAACTTCTGGATGTCATCAGTATGATAGTAAACCAACCAAAAAATGCCTTCTGGTAAAACTGGTTCCTTTGATTGTACATATTGCTCCCAAGCTTCAGCTTCAGGCAATATACAAACATCTCAGAAATATTTTTCCCTTCAGGTAATATCTTACTTCTATTGCCCTCTGAACCAATCAATGTATATAATACATATCTGATATACATGCAGTATACGCTGAAGGAACACCATCCATTTGACATCTAGTCAATTAAAAAGTTTATTAGTTTCATGGACTTTAACAGCTACAAGTCTCTCTGACAATATTTGTGGTTTTACAATCACATTTCCTGGTTATTTTAATGGTTCTCTTTTTACTATTGCTGTTTGCTGTCACTCTTCCACAAGGAGGTAACTGAACAAAGTCCTAACCTTGCAAGCTCTTATACACATTTTTCACTTTATCCATTGAGTTCAGTGAGACTACTCGCTTATATAAAGCTCAGCACATAGACAACCGCTTCCAGAATAGGAATCTACAGGAGCGCCGCCAGCTTTTTTGCTGCCCTAAGCAGCGGAAGTTTCCGCCCCCAAAATGCCACCCCCAACAGACGTGGCGGAAGGTCCTGCCGCCGTGGTCGCAGCCCCCCAAATGTTACTGCCCTAGGCGACCACCTAGGTCACCTAATGGGTCGTGCCAGCCCTGGGAATCTATGGCCCGCACACTGACGAGTGCTGCCTGCAGATGAACCTTTGTATTCATTCAGAATCCCAGTTAAATCAATACAACTCCACACAGGAAAAGGAGTCTTGCTGCAGGCATCACTCTGCAGAACTGGGGGATTTCACAGGAGAAACACTACCGCAAACTGACTATATACAATTTGCACTTAAATGCATATAGTAAGGCTAAGTCTACCCTTGGAGCCAGGTGTGTGATTTCCAGCCGAGGCAGATATACTTGTGCTAGTTCTCATCAAACTAGTGAGCTAAAAACAGTAGTGTAGCCACATTAGCATAGGCAGTGGTAGTGCTGAGTACTTACCCATGGGGTCCAAGTGTGTTTGTACTCAGGGCAGCTAGCCTGTACTGCTGCTCACACTGCCTGTGCTACTGCAGCTACATTACAATTTTAGGGACACTAGCTCCATGAGAGCTAGTTCAGGTATAGCTACTTGAGCTGAGAATCGCTTTCCCAGCACCAAGTGTAGACATAGGCTTATTCCCCTCTGGTTATTTAAGCTATCAGGCTGATCAATATTGTCTCCATTTCCTTGTACTTGCCCCATCTGTCTCTTGTCTTATACTTAAGATTGTAAGCTCCTTGGAGCAGGGACTTTTAGTTCTGTGTTTAGTTCTGTGTCCTGGGGTCCTGGTCCTTATGATAATGCAACAAGATGTTGTTTGCCTCTAGTTTGTCAGTATTACTAACTCCCATGATTTATCTTGAGTATGGTGATATTTGATGTTTTTCGTAAAGCATTGTTTGCTGGAGGCATGTAGATTAGGTCAGCTTTGATTTAAAACAAAAATAAGTTTCTAGGAAAAAAGCTTGAAAACATGACTCACTTGAACACCGAGGTTCAAAAATCAGGAGGCAAATAAAAACCACTCCTTTATTATTCTTCTTTTAAAACTGCTGACTTTTAAAGCTAATTTCACGATGGGGGAGGGGCGGATATACTCATGGGGTTGGCAATACTGTTTATTTCATCTACAATAATCTCACGTATTTCTTGCTGGTTAAAAAAAAAACAACCTTTCAAACAAAACTATGATTTTGTAAATGCAAGGCATCCCTTTAAATATATGACAGCTATAGCTGCACAATTAAGATTTTTAAAAATCAGAAAGGGGAAAAGTTAAGATTCCTTCCTCAGTAGAGTATCACTCCCATTTCATATCATATAAACCTGATGCAATATATTTTCCCAGCTAAAGAGGATAGGCCCATTATGGAAAATATTAGAACACGTGAGTAGTTTGTTACAAGTAGTTTCACTGAAGTCAATGAGCTAGATGATTTCAGATTGGAAATAAGGTATACATTTTTAACACTGAGGGTAATTAACCATTGGAACAATTTACCAAGAGTCATGATGAATTCACATAACTGGCAATTTTGAAATGAAGAATGGATGTTTTTCTAAAAGCTATGCTTTAGGAATGATTCTGGGGAAGTTCAATGGCCTGTGTTATACACAAGGTCAGACTAGCTGATCACAGTGGACCCTTCTGGCCTCGGAATCGATGAATATACTTGTGTGTAAAGTAACTGATATGCTTGCATACTTGTGAGATCTGCTCCTAATATATTTAACGATAAAAACAGGAATAGGAGTTGTTATATTTGGGAATGTAGCCAAGTTTCATTTCCTACCTTCTCTAGTTTTTACTGTGCATACTTCATATATTGCATGAATAATCTATTTTTCTAAATTAAAAAGTCAGGACTAGATTGCATAGGTGTGAATTTCCTGGGGCACAGATATTTGTTTGATTGTGCATTTTTAAGTCCTGCACCAGTGCCTCTGTGAAGTGTGCATTTTTTTTTTTTTTTGCTATTGTATTGATAGATGGGCACTTAGAGCTAGGCTCAGAAAGGAACGCAGGTGCCTACAAAATCACTAGGATTCACAAAGCCTGCATTAGGTGCTCAGGCTTCCTGTGCAATCAATGGAGGAAGACAGATGCCTAAGGTTAGATCTACACTTATGGCAGCACGTTGTATGTCCAGCCAGCATGAGTATAAAGAGCAGAATGTGAGGCATTGCTTAGGCAAATAGCATACAGACATACCAGAACCTTAGGTCATATACCCATTGTGATGGTGCACTCTATATGATTTTATAAATATATGCTAATGAGTGAATATCATGTACATGGAATATGCTTCATGCAACAGGTCTCTTGTAAGGTATCAATTCAAAGCTTATAATCTACTGAGTGTGATCATCCTATTTGTATAAATGTATCACTCTTGCATTTGAAACTAGAAATATGAAATATAACTCTGAGGGCCTATTGTAATTATGCAAAGTGTGGGCCATTAATGATGGTTTGGAATCTTGATGGCTCCTATCAACCAGGACAATTGACTGTGGATGGCTCTGTTTGCAGGCAAGACTTCCTGTGAATGAGGCTGGGAGGAATGAAGGCTTGGAGTCTTACGGTGACAAGTGATCATGTCACCTGAACTGGAATCCATCTTTAACTTGGTGTCTTTCCATTGAGAAGGAGGGGGTGGGAACCCAGAGAGGGACAAAGGATTCTCGCCTTATGCAAAATATATATAAATGAGTGGAACAGAAGAAAGGGGAGAGCCATCAGGAAGAATCCCCTAGCTACCATCTGATCTGGAACAAGAGCTGTACCAGGGGAAAGAATTGTGCCCAGGCCTGGAAGGCGTCCAGTCTGAGGGAAAAACTCTCTAAGGGTGAGATTATCTGTATTCAGTTTGACTAGACATAGATTTGCTTGTATTATTTTATTTCGCTTGGTGATTTACTTTGTTTTGTCTGTTACTACATGGAACCACTTAAATCTTACTTTCTGTATTTAATAAAATCACTTTTTACTTATTAATTAACTCAGAATATGTGTTAGTACCTGGGTGGGCAAACAGCTGTGCATCTCTCTCTATCAGTGTTATAGAGAGCAAACAATTTATGAGTTTACCCTGTATAAGCTTTACACAGGGTAAAACAGATTTATTTGGGGTTTAGACCCCACTGGGAGTTGGGCATCTGAGTGTTAAAGATAAGAGCAATTCTGTAAGCTGCTTTCAGTCAAGCCTACAGCTGTTAGGAGACGTGGTTCAAACCTGGGGCTGGGTTTGCAGCAGGCTAGGAAGTCTGGCTCAAAGCAGGCAGGGCACTGAAGTCCTAAGCTGACAGTTCAGGAAAAAACGGGCAGAAGTAGTCTTGGCACATCAGGTGGCAGCTCCCAAGGGAAGTTCTGTGATTCAACCGTCACACCCTACATTGCTATTTAAATACCCATGCAGTGCCTCCCATATCTACACTGCTATTTTTAGCAGTATAATGTCCTGCTGCCAGACCCTTTCCATGCTGCTTTCACTGAGGCATGTAGCTACACACTACAGTGAGTGTGGATGGAGCCTGCTTTTCACTGTGGTGTGTAGCTACACATCCACTACCTGCTGCCACAAGTGTAGACAAGGCCTAGGAGTGGGATTCATAAAAGCCAGCCTGTTAGGCAGCTCTCTGTCTAACATAACCAATGGAAGATGCCAAGGCAAGGGGTATGTCCTGTGTCCCACCTCTCTCAGCGAGTTCACTTACCAAGCCCAGGCTGGAGGTAGGTGCCCCCCTCTCCTTGAGATTCTTAGGTGTGATTTACACTACAGAGTTAGGTCAATGGAAGGCAGCTTATAGTGACCTAACTATGGGAGTGTCTACACTTAAATTTCACTCCCCCGATGTAGCTGCCCCTCTACACCAAATTAATAACTCCACCTCCATGAGCAGCAAAGCCTCTCTCTCTGAGTTAGGTACCTACACTGTTCAGGTGGAGGGGAGGAGGTGCTTCCTCAAAAATTTTAGCGCAGTGGTTAGGCTACTTGGATGTGGGAGATCCCCAATTTGAGTTTCCCTTTCACCTTGGGGGTGGGGGAGGGAGGAGATGGAATCTGAACAGAGATCAGCCACCTATCACCTGTGTGCTCAAACCACTGAGTTAGGGAATATTGTGAGCAGGGGCTTGCTCAATCTCTCCTGTTAAAGCTGTTCTACTTTGGATAAATAAGGAAAGAGTAATTGGAACAGGAGGACTGCACCCAGGGTCTCCCACCTCAGTGTGCTAACCATCAGGCTACTGAATCAGTCTTCTGCCTGTACACTCACTCTCTCTCTGACCCAGGGACTGTTTCATTTTCCTACATCCCAGGTGAGTACCTGGGCTAAAATTTATGAGGGAGCTTCTGCTGCTGCTCCTAGTAAGCTCACATGCCGAGCCCAGTCAGAGGTGCTTAGTGGCTCTGCCCTACTGAGTTAGGTGGATAATTACCTATCTTCCTCCCATTTGTGCATTGCACTGGGGCTTAGGAAACTGGAGGGAAGCAGCGTGCATGCTCTGAAGCAGAAACATGTCTAGGGAGCTTTTTCTACAAAACCTTAGGAACCGAGTGAGTTTAGGTGCCTACAGGGTTCAGCGGCAGCTGAGTGGGGGTTTTATGAATACTAGTGGAGCCTGATTCTAGGATTTAGGTGTCTAAATGGCAACTAAATCCCTTTGAGTCTAGCCGTTAGGCATTGCAGTGACTCACTTTAAAGCTTCCTGTCACCCAGTGGAATCCTCAGCCCCAAGTTAGCAAGGAGGGGGGGTGGTAAGAGTAGTACAACAAACACCACACTCTTTTATACTCAAATAGTTACCCGAAATGTGGAAGACGGGTTCAAATCCCTCCCTGCCTGATTTGGAGCAGGCACTTAAACAAAGATTTCTGAGTGCACATGTGAGTGCCCTGACCACTGGGCTAGATAGTCATTATCTCTCTCTTACTAAATGAATATTTAATCATTTACACAAAGTAAAATAACTTCAATAGGAGACACTGAGACACCCACATGAAAATATCCAATGACTTGGTATAATTTGGGTACCAGGGAGGTGGAACACCCTGGGTTCAAGTCCCTGCCCTGAATCAGGCAGAGTGATAATTTGAACCTGGATATCATAGAAATGTAGGGCTAGAAGAGACCTTGAGAGTCTATTCTCCCCCCCACCCATGCAATTATAATTAGTATAATTAGATCAGTCCAGTCCTGACAGCTGTTTGTCCAAACTGTTCTTAAAAACCTTCAATGAGGGGAATTCCACAGCATCCCTTGGAAACCTAATTTAGTACTAACTATTCCTACAGTTAGAAAGTTTTTCTTAAATTCTAACCTAAATCTCCCTTGCAGCAGGTTAAGCCTATTACTTCTTGTCCTGCCTTCAGTGGACATGGAGAACAATTGATCACAGTCCTCTTTATAACAGCCCTTGACATATTTCAAGACTTATCAGGTTCTCCCTCAGTCGTCATTTCTCAAGACTGAACATGCCCAGTCTTTTAACCTTTTCTATTAGTATCATATTTTCTAAAACTTTTATCATTTTTGTTGCTTTCTGCTTGACTCTCTCTAATTTGACCACATCTTTCCTAAACTGGGGTGCCCAAAACTAGATATAATACTGAGGCCGAGGCAGAGCAGAACAATTACCTCCTGTGCCTTGCATACAACACTCCTGTTGATATATAAATATGAACCTTTCTAGCAACTGCTTAACCGAGGGTACTATTCAATTTGTGATTCACTATAACCCCTAAATACTGTTCAGCAGTGCTACTGCCTAACTAATTAGTCCCTATTTTCTAGATATACATTTGATTTTTCCTTCCTAAGTGGAGTACTTTGTACTTTTCTTTATTGACTTTTCATCTCTGTTGAAATTATTTCAAACCAATTCTCCAATTTGTCAAGATCATTTTGAATTCCAATCCTAGCCTCCAAAGTGCTTAGAACACCTCCCAGTCTGGTGTCATCTGAAAATTTTATAAACATATTCTCCATTTCATTATTCAAGTCATTGGATATGCCCTAGCAGTTTGATAGTGAACCATTCTCAACGACTCTTTGAGTAAGGTCTTTCAATCAGTAGAGTAGCTTTATCTAGACCACATTTCTCTAGTCTGTTTACACAGAATAGGAGCTGTGCATTTTACTGAACCTGACTAAATGAATCCTCTATAGTGTTACAGTAATTGATGCCTTGGTATTTAATATCTAGTGAGTTTCTTAAAAAATGAAGTTTGAAAGTAGGAGAGAAATGTGTGGACTTTAGCAGTTAGGGTCAGTATTTAGTGAGAAGTGTCTCAGTGGAATTGTGGTGAATTACAGACTTCTGCTAAGGTTTAAATATTGATTCAAATATCTTCTGCACATTTAAAAGTAAGACACGGGGAAGTCAAATAGATGCAGGTTTTGTTTTGTTATTAATTTATTGCCATAGGTCAGTGGTTCTCAAACTGTGGGGCATGACCTAGAGGGGTGCAGAAGAATGTTTGCGGGGAGTGCATGGCAGGGCTGGGGCCAGCTCCCCTGGGGTGCAGGGAGGGAGTGCCACACTTCGAGCCCTGCTTGCCTCCAAACCAGCTCCACTTCCAATCCCATTCATCTCCCAGTCTTGCTCCACATCAGACCCAGCTCTGCCCTCTCAGTCCCTCTCCGACCGCCACCACTGTTCCACTTTGCCTTCTGACCCTCCTCCAGCTAGGCTCTGCCCTCATTCCTGGTCTGCGTCTAGCCCCAGCTCCTGCCCCATCTAGGGTTATCTACTTTCAAATTGCACAAAATTGAACACCCCTGCCCACTCCTTCTCTGAGGTCCCTCTCCCTGCTTGCTCCATTGCTCACTCTGCCCCACCCTCACTCACTTTCACCAGGCTGGGACAGGGAGTTGGGGTATGGGAGGTGGGTGAGGGCTCCAGCTGAGTTGTGGGCTCTGGGGTGAGGCCATGGATGAGGGGTTTTCAGTGATTGAGAGAGCCCTGGGCTGTGGTAGGGGGTGTGGGCTCTGGGGTGGGGGGTTGGGGTGCAAGAGAGGTCTCAGGACTAGGGCATGTGTTGGAGAGTGATGGAGATTGCAGGATGTGGGCTCCAGGCAGGAGTTTGGGTGCAGGAAGGGACTCCGGGCTAGGGTAGGGGGTTAGGGTGCGGGTAGGGTTGCAGGGTCCCTGCAGCATTTTCTACAGCACACAGGAAGCAGCAGCCAGGTCCCTGTGGCCCCTAGGTGCAGGGGCAACCAGTCAGTCTCTGCATGCTGCCCTCACACCTGCAGATGCTGCTCCCACAGCTCCCATTGGTCACAGTTCCCGACCAATGGGAGCTGCTTAGTTGGCACTCAGGGCATGGGCAGCATGTGGAGCCTCCCTGGCCACCCATGCACCTAGGGGCTGCAGGGACCTGCCAGCCACTCCCAGGAACTGCACGGAGCCTGAGCAGGCAGGGAGCCTGCCTTAGTCCCGAGACCCCAACTTTCTGGTGCTGCTGACCAGACTTTTAACAGCCCTGTCAGCGGTCTTGGCTGGAGCTGCCAAGGTCCCTTTTTGACTGAGCATTCTGGTCGAAAACCAGATGCCTGGCAACACTACCTGTGATATTATGCCTCATATTCTTCATAGAAAAATTGTTATGATATGAATATGGCACAACTATAATATATTTTATGCAAGATGGGTCATGTGAGGTATCATTGGAAAGGTTATGTTTTACTGCATGTGGTTATCCAATTTGTGTGCATGTATCATTTTTTGTATCTAAGTTAGAAATATTGACTATGTAAATATTAGAACTGTGTTTTTACCTGGGGAACACCTACCAGACAGTATGTAAAGAGTGTGGATGGGTCATTAGGAAGGACAATAGGACTTTGAAGATACTAATCTCCCTCCTTCCTGAGAAGTTTCCTGGGATGCTGCTTTAACACTGCAGGGTCGTGTGATCATGTCACCATCTTGAAATGCTGGTATTTTTCCATGGGAAGGGGTTGGGGATCAAACTGGGGGGATCAAACTGGGAAACAAATCCTATTTAAGACTAGGAAGTGAGTTAATCTTGGCTCTCCTCCATTGCCTCCCTACACAAGAAGGAAGACTGCTGAAAACAACTGAAGAAACAAAGGAACTAAGCTGGAGGAGGCAGGGGCTGAGCCCAGGCAAGAAAGGTCAGCCTGTGAAGGGGATACCTGGAGATTTAATCTGCAAGCGGTGCAGTTTACCTTCAAGAAACTTTGCAACCTTCATAAAACAACATTTAGGGTGAGAAATTGCTATTTGTAGCCAATTTTTTTAATGTATTAAGCCTAATTTGTGTGTTTTGTTTTATTTGCTCAGTAATCTGCTTTGTTCTGTTTGCTATCCCTTATAATCACTTAAAATTTACCTTTTGTAGTTGATACACTTGTTTTTTGTTTATTTTAAAACCCAGTTTGTGCAATTCATAATTGGGGGAGGCAAAAAACTGTGGATATCTTACTCCACATTGACAGAGAGGGCAAATTTCATGAGCTTTTGCTGTATAGATCTCTGTCCAATGCAAGACAATATAATTTTAGGTTTACACTTCAGAGGGTGTGTGTACCAGAGTGCTGAGCAATTCCCTGAGCTGAGTCTTCCCACACAGAGGCTGCAATCAGCTCTGTGTGATTGTACAGCTGGGTGCATCCCTACCTGTGTGTGCAGCAGGACAGAGTGAGGGAGCCCAGGCTGGTGGAACGGACTGGCTAAGTGGGACCCCAGCACATCAGGTTGTACCCTGGAAGGGGGGTCCAACCTGCCACAACCCCCATCTCTAGTTCCACCCCCAGCTCCTTCTTCAGTCCAAGCTCCACTGCTGAGGAAGCCTTGGCTGTGCAGTAATGGGGGAGAGGGGCGGTGCAGACAGATTCATTTACTGGGATGAGCATGGGGCACAACTGAAAAAGTTTGAGTACTACTGCCATTGGTAATAAACCACATTTCTAATTTGCACCTCAGGAAAGATTTCTCAACCTTTTAAAATGATTGTACTGTTAGAATTGCTTGATATGTTGTTTTCAGCTTTCTTTCTTTAAAGGGAAGCTTTAAAGCACATTATTTAACTACAACATGTTTCATATCACTGTATTTGTCAATCACAATTTAATTGGTATGCATGAAGTAATTATACCTCTTGTCACAATGGGTATTGTGCAGCTCCCTTATGAAACCCTGCAATTAAACTTGGTGGATTTTAAAAAGAAGTTTTCAAGTGTACATCTTGTTTAAATGGCGGGGGTTTCAGTCCAGTTGTAGTTTTGAAATGAATACGAGCAGAGAATGCACACAATGTCCTTGCAATAGTCTACATGCAGTACTAGCTGTCTGGGAAAGGGTATTCTTAATATAAAAATATTAATATAATGTATAACCCCCTGAGTTTGTTCTCTGCTGCTGCACAATACCTGTTGTGCAGGTCAGGATAGGAAAGGATCACAGTACTTATCATTCTTTTACTATTTTTCTTTCACCTTCCTAAAATTGTGCAAGCATTGTTACTTTTCAGATAATAAGTAAAATTGAAACCCTCACTGCATATTGGGCTAAACTGATAGCAAGCTATTAGTCATATTCTGGTAGTTTTCATTGGTTCCACTGACGCCATAGTTGACAAGCAAGCTGCACACTTCCTTTAAAACACGTTGTTTCAGTAAAACAGCTCTGCTAATGGATGAATGTGAAAGTCAGGGCTAGCTCTGATAATCTATTTTGTTTTGAAGCTTTGCCTCCTTTATATAGTACATGGGAGAACAAATTTTGCTGTTAATTGCAATAGTAAGATTGTACATGGTGTACATATTGTACAAGATACTATCAGATCTCACAGATTTTTCTCTGACTAGCTATGCTCATTAAATAATGGGGTGATTGTCTCAACACTTTAGATCATTGGTGAGAAAACTGCAGCCCCTCAGGGTAATCCACTGGTGAACCACGAGACAGTGTTTACATTGACCATCTGCTGGCATGGCACCCACAGCTTCCAGTGACCATAGTTCACCATTCCTGGCCAATGGGAGCTGCAGGAAGTGGCACGGGCCACAGAGATGTGCTGGCCGCTGCTTCTTACAGCTCCCATTAGCCGGGAATGGTGAACCGTGACCACTGGGAGTGGGGGCAACCATGCCTGTGGACGGTCAGTGTAAACACTGTCTCGTGGCCCGTCAGCAGATTACCCTGAGGGGCTGCATGTGGCCTGTGGCCTGCAGGTTGCCCACCACTGACCTAGAGGATAATAGGGTTCTAAGGAACAGCCAGCCTGGATTTGTCAAGAACAAATCATGACAAACCAACCTAAATTCCTGCTTTGACAGGGTTATTTGACTAGTGGATAGCAGGGAAAGTTGTAGATGTGATATCTCTTGATTTTAGTAAGTTTTTTGACATAGTCCTCCATTACTTTTTCATAAGCAAACTAAGGAAACGTGTTCTAGAAGAAATTACTATAAAGCAGGTGCACAACTGGTTGAAAAAATATGCTCATTAGTTATTCAGTAGTTCACTGTCAAACTAGGAGAGCATATTTTGTGGGGTCCTTCTGAGGTGTGGTCTAGGTCTGGTGATTTGGATAATCGTATGGGGAGTATATTTGTACAATAGTCAGATGACACCAAGCAGAGTATCTAATTTAGGTGAGATATTAGGAAAATCTTTATAACCATGAGGATAGTTAAACTCTGGAATAGGTTTCCAAGGGAGGTTGTGAAATCTCCATCATTGGAGGTTTTTAAGAACCGGTTGGAGAAACACTTGTCTGGAATGGTCTAGGGATATTTTATCCTGCCTCAGTGTCAGGAGCCAGACCTCATGACTCCTTGATATCTTTTCCAACCCTACATTTCTGTGATTGGGTGATTGCACACTAACATTAATTTTAACATCACATGTTGCTAATGCATTTGTTCATGGGCAACTGTGTGTTAGTGAAGCCATTGGTATAAAAAGAAAGTGACCTCATCTCCCACACTGCGAATAGAACACTTCCAAAACTTTTAAAGAAATGTTAGCAAATGTTGTTTTGATATCAGTGAACCTCTTTGCCAGTTTTACAGTGTTTTAAGCTTTAGCGCAATTACTTCATTCCATTTGAGCTATACATTAATTATATTATCACCAGAAGGTGGGATAAGCTGCATATTCGTGAATCGAGATTGATGATTAAGATCCATTTTCATGCAACACAGGCCACATGTTCCAGTTGAAACAATGAAACTAAATTATTCCACTGCATCTAATAGTCATAGGCACAGCAAGTGCACCGCAGATGCTAAGGCTGATAGCAGTCTGTACTCTGGGTTGACATGGCTATCAACTAATATAGTATATGCCTGATGTGTAGAATACAGAACGCTGGTATGAAATCATATTTCTCACTTTGGTGACCAGTTTGTCTAAATATCCTAAAGGGAAAATATAAATTAAGATCCAACACAGCCTGCTCTGACAAAAAAAACTGATGTTTATAGGATATATTTCTCTTAAAAATACCTTGCAAGTCAATTTGAACAGCTAGTGTTACTATAAAATTCTGAGGACTATAGTTGCTATGGTGATTTGCTGTTAGCTGGAAGCAGGAACTTTCAGCACTGGTTATATTCCTACATCATACCTGTCAAGGGGCTGTCAGGCCAGCACGTTCGGTGTGATATTCTGCTATTTTTTACTGTGAACCACAATTTTCAGGTAATGCAGTGCTAGCAGTACTGTCATCATTTATTGTGTTATACTTTCTCTCTCTCACTGACTCCTATAATCCGACTAAAAATATGTATTTAAGAATAAAGGTTACAGCCATCCAAATCTTTGTGGATTTTTTGTTGGTATCTTGCAAATCTTTTTTTTCTGGTCAACATTCAAGTTCCTCTTTAAAAGGTATTTTACAAAAACCTGTGGTTGTATCTGCTACTGTATGACACTGAATGTACCCAGTAATATATATAACTAATTATACATCAAAAAAATAGACAACTCCCATCATTGTTGATTGAAATTGTGCCTCTAATCCACACAGACAGCATGGAAAAAAATGTCCTAGATACAATAGACAAACTATGGACACAGTCCTGCAAACACAATTCTGAGCACAGCTTATTTTTGTGATTATTCCCATTGATTTAGGTGGAAGTGCTCATAAAAAAATAGTTTCCATGCTTCGTAATAACTTCCTGCAGGCCTCGCCTTACTATTTTACATAGAAAAAAGTGAGAACCACACTTTGTAGACCAGTGTTAAATGAACTAAAGACAGAAAGTGGATGAGCAAGTGAAGAGACAATAAAACTGGAAGAATTAAAAGCTCTAATCATGCACCTATTAAAGTCAATGGAGATTTTGCCATAAACTTCAATGGGTGCAAGATCAGGCACAATATGGGGGCTGAGAGAAGGGGAACCTGCAGACAATGATGGCTCTTACATTTGAACTTTACATCAAATAGAGCTGTCTAATTGCATCTTATTTTTATTCCTTCCAAAGTAAATTACCAGTAAAAAACACAGTAAATATCTGGGAAAAACTTAACAGCGTTTTGAGCAAAAACAGTGATCCGACTCTTTGTGAGAATTATAGAATCACTTCTGTTATGAATAGTCATATTCTAAACTCAAAGGGGAGTTTGTGGGAGTAAGAATTTCCAGACTTGTCAAAGATGATAAATTTGATACTATCATATCAAATATCTTAGCAACGAGTCATGAGCAAGTAACTCCAGATTTAACACCCCAGCATCAAGTAAGGGTTTTAAAAGCCAGATAATTTCAGGATTCTGTGCAAAAATCATCCAATTAGATACCATTTCCATCTCATCTACAAGTGCTTTATTTCCTGATGCCTAGAAGACATTCTGTGGAGATGAGTTGGAGTGCATGTTTAACCCATCACAATGATTTTGCTTCAGGAAAAACTACTACATTTCTCTTGCTACTGAACATTAAACACTTTGAAACCTTGGGGCCTAACTCTCACTGTTCTGACTGACCAACTAGATGCTGATAGATATGGCTGCTAGTATAACCAAGCCATCAACATGAATTTTTCTGTTGGATTAGTGGAGATGAATGAGATGTTGCTCACCATGGTCTATTCAAAACTGTCTCCCTTTATTTTAAAAAATTAATTTTGTAATGGTGAGCTAGCACTCCGTAGTGCTCTTTTATCATTTCGATAAAGATGTGCCCAAAGGGCTACTGATCTCTGATAGCCCACTCAGGCTTTATAGTTCAATATAAGTAAAACGGAACAGCTTTTCATTGGTTTACTGAATAGTCTAACTACTAAAAACAAGCCTCTAAACAAAACACAGTATACAAGGCAATGCTGCAGCTCAAGTTTTGCTTTATTTTATATTGTCACACTGCAAATATCTATAATATTCTTTGGATCAGAGTCAAGCATGTTATGGGATATTTGCTGGACTGAAATGAGGGCCCTATACTAAGCCAGTCATAAATAGCCAAGAAATATCTGGCCCACAAGTCATTATCACCTAACTAAACTTATGCAAAATATATGTATATAGTGAAAGTGCCTCAAATTTCTATACAGAAGAGAATATCCACTCTCTCATGTACACTTGCAACTTACATTGGTACCATTCACAATAATACCAGAAAACAAAAAACACATTAAAAACCTCAATCCTACCATGTTATATCTTGCACCTGAATGCCTCAATCCCACAGCTACTCTTCTTAGTCAATTTGTTGGTATTATTGGGAACACAAGCATGGATCAAGTCCCCACACTGGGCCAGTAATCACTGTATCATTGTTTAAAGTTTCAAGCGGTCCCACTCAATAGCTACTGTCTGTCTAACAGACATCCAGCCAGGTCTGTTGCTCAAGGAAGCTGCATGAGGTGTCACTTCCCCACTCACTGTTTTGTCTGCAACTAGTATTTGTGTGATTCAGCAGTGCACTTTCCAGCAGCTATTCCATCTTTTTCCTGGCTGAAATTGCTCAGCAGCACTCCTGCTAGTCAGCTATCGCAATGCAGAGGGGTAGGAGAATATGATGTAGAAAAAAAATTAGCTCTCACTGCTCCCTTTCCATGCAATAAGAAGCATGCCTGGGAACAAGAAACACTCCATTCATTCTGCCTAGGCCTAGGGAGTTTCCAGTAGCACAAGATAAGTCCCCTTCTAGACTGCAGCCACCAGGAAGAAGGGAGCTACAAGAAACCCCTACCCCAGACAAGTCTACAGCTAAGCTGGGAATGTAGAAAGAAAGGGGAAACATGAGCAAGTTACAAAGGGAACAGATAACTGGAGAGGAAGAGCACAAATGAAGTCAATAGGCACTGGAGGTGGTCAGAACATCTGTGTCCTGAGGTAACCTCCCATTGTTATAGTTCTACAGCACGCAAGGGAGTGGGGAGAGCGACCCATCATATACGTCCAGTCTCAGGTCCTGATTTCAAATCAACAGTCTGGGTTCTTTCTACAGACTCTCCAGCCTTTGTGAGTCTACTGCCTCCACTTCCGTACTGAGTGAAATGGATTTTCCTTCTGCCCCAGACAAGGAAAGAGAAAGCCATAAACAAGTTGAAAAACAGATTTTTGGACCCTTTTTTCATTTAGGGGGAATTGAAAGTCCCTTAAACTGTCCAATAAAAGCACAGTTTCTAAGTCAAGTAGGCTTACAGTAAGGTGAAAAGTACTCCCTTGATGAAGTCTTTTCCATTCTAGCCACTGCTCAGCCACCCCCAGCCCCTCACTATGGGCTTGTTGTTCCCTCTTCTGTGCTCCAGGAAAGGCTCCAATTATTTCCTTCCTTTCTAGTTTAGCCTTTGCCTATCCAATCTGGAGCACCAAGGTTTTCTGACTATGTCACTCTCCTACATCCACAGGACCCAGAAGGCTAGTAGACCTCATAACACTCTGAAAGTCAGGTCCTTTATCAGTAAGCAGAAGCACGAGGGTATCAAAATCAAGTAATATAAAGATAAATGCCTGGTGGACTGAATAGCTTCAGTTTTCAGAAGTATCACCCATGGCTTGAAAAAAATGCATTTGCCTGTGACCAGCAGAAAGCTTTCTGTGACCTGTGGGTGTCTGTAGGCAGCAGCAGAGTGAAACTACAAAGTTTTTAGATAGTTTTATCAGGGTAAGATTTAGCCTCATTGTTCTGTGCACCCATGAAGCTGATTAGAATCTTGTAAGTTCTACTGAGCTTCTCATTCATTGCCTGAGGTGCTGAAAACCACCACATAAAGTTTAAGAGACTGAACAAGTCCACCACAATCAAGTTTCCTTGTTTCAAGAATGCAACAATTTGGAACACCACTATATTTAAAACAGATAAGAAACCTTTTCATTGGAAGTAGTAGTTCCTGGTAAGACAACTAAGAAAATCTATGATCCTTTAATTAAAGACAAACTATTGACTTTCAAAGAAACACCAAAACAAAATTGGGATTTCACACATAATCAATTGCAAGTATGTAGTTGTTTATCTTCATTTATTAAAGACAGGATCATTAATACAGGTCAAGAAGACCTTATTGCCTCTTGCACAAAAAATGTCATTGTCCATAATATATTTTCAAAGTCCTACTTGTAGCAGAAAACACAGAGCATGCAGGAGTCATGCAATCTTAGAATCTTAATTTAAACATCACTATCCCTAAGCAAGAGTTCACTAATATTTGCTAATATCTGGCCCAAACATTTTCCACAACTCATGTTTTTTTATTTCATTATTTAAAATAGCATTTAAATCTCTATGATTTTCTAGAGCTAAACTGAAGAACTCCACCACAGTACTTAGGCAAGTTATATCTTTGAATGTAGTTTGATTCATAAACAATTTTGGTCTCAAGAAAATAGTGAAAATTGATGTGAATTAAGCTATATTTTTACAATTAAGTTTGTAGCCTTCCCAAGTAGCAATGGGAACTATTTAAGAATTATTGGATATTCTTATTGCAAATTATGGTTAGATCAATAAGGGGATGCTGAAAAGACTTCCGTCTACTAAATGCATGTCTGACCTAATGCCCTGAGCTAAGTCGTATGTTTGAAAATGACACTGAAAGAAAGAGTACTAGAAAAAAAATTCAGTCAATAGTTCTAACTAACTCTTAGCTTAGGAATGAATCCAATCTTCAGCCATCCCTCATAATTGCTGTCATATGCTAACAGAAAAGAAAATGTACAAATGTACAACTTCTAACAGAAAATGTATCAGTAGCAGGTTTTATGTTTTACTGTATGAACTTCATCCAATTGTATTTCACTACTTGATTTGACATTTCTTCTTCGCTTGGTTAGTTTAAAAAAATCACAGTAAGAAGTCAAAACTCAGGAAAAAACTAGATAGAAGATACTTAAGATTAATAAGTGATCTTAATACTCTAATGATATTCTCACGCACACCATCAGCACTGTCTATCTTATAACAGGAACTTGGAAAATATGTATACAGTCAGAATGCCATAAATAAATCTTTTCAAAGAGCATTTTTTCCCCTCTCTTTAGTTTGGTTCTCTCTTTTCATCCTTTCTTCATAATCTGGTAACCTCTGTCATTACATAATCATTTTAAATTTCCATGTAATCTTCTTGGGGATGTGACCTTGGTCTAGATCCTTGAAGGTCAATGAAATCAATGGGAGTTAGGTGCCTAAATTCCTCTGAGGATCTGGGCCCTTGTCTGTAAAGTGCCATCCATGCATCTGGAACAATACGTTAAAAGTATCCCACCTTTCAGGCCTAAACCTACAAAGGGATTTAAGATTTGAACAGGAATTTCTCACCTCTCAGGAGAGTGCCTTAACCATGCCTTTCTCCCTCTAGGGAGAAGAGGAAATTGGACCCAGGTTTTGCAGGCAAGTGTTGTAACCACTGGGCAAAAAGTTCTAGGGGAAGTACCACCACCTCTTCTAGCTGTATTTTTGTAATGGGACCCGATTCAATAGGCATGCTCTGAGCACACCTACCAGAATGGGTCCTGAGGCCAAGATAGGCAGGGGAATGTCTATCCACTCCTGCCTTGTGGATCACTCTGAAGCTTGGTCATATAATTCAAAAATTTAACTGAGAATTGGGGCTTTCTGTGTTATTACATTATACATGGGGGGAAAGAGGGACTGTGATAAAAGGGAGGGGAAGTTCTGAACTTAGAACTGAGTTATTACACAGGTAAAACTCCATCTGACTTTGACAATTTTGATCTCAAGAAAACAGTGAAAAGTGATGTGAATTAAGCTATATTTTTATAATGAAGTTTGTACCCTTTCCAAGCGGCAATGGGAACTATTTAAGAATTATTGGATATTCTTATTGCAGTATGGTTAGACCAATAAGGGGATGCTGAAAAGACTTCTCTCTATTAGAAATAAGATACATCAGCTGGGAACTGGCAAGTAATTCAAATATTACATTTTCTACACCTATTTTAGGATTATAAATTCGCTTTATGATTTTTCCATATAAATAAATGATTCTGTTAGCCCAATTTAGAATCCAACTAGCACAAATGTCACTGAGTTACTGTAATGTGTGGCCCATTATTCCTAAATTAGGCATCATGTGATTACCTTGAAAGTTTAGCATTTGGAGTAAAATTGGATATAGTGGTCTCATTGGTATTGGCTGAATGAACCATATTCTAAAGCCAATAGTTTGCTGCTTATGGGCTATGTGGCCTTGCCAGTAGGATTAACAATAAATTGATAAATAAATCTGCCTTAAAATAAGAATTTATAAAACTAGAGTAGCATTATACAAATGCTCCCCAACTTACGCAAGCATTCCATTCCAGAACGCCTTGCATAACTTGAATTTCGCGTAAGTTGGAAATGTACACCCGACAATTATGGAGAAAAAAACCCAACTTCCTATTTGTAGCTTACATAACTTTTTCCGTAAGTGTAGATTTGCGTAAGTCGGGTTTGCATAACCTGGGGGCATCTGTATTAGTTTATTTAGTCAGTCTAGTAACTCTCAAAATCTCCTCATAAGCATCTCTTAAGTTTTTCCCTCACCTATGCAAAACAACTTTTGAAAACTATCTAATAGATTTCTCTCTAAATTAAGGTACACTAATTTTATACTAAAACTAAGGCACAACATTTTAAATATGCAATTCTTCCAGAGTGAAAGCAGGCAATATTCACACATAGGATTTTCAGAGGAGTTTGGTAGATGCATGCAGAATGTTTATGCATCTGAAGGATCGGAACATGCAAATAGTTAATGGGTGTGGAAGTAAACTGGTATCACTAATTTTTAGAATCGTGGGGAACATGATTAGGCCAGCTTGGGTCATACAAGCTCAGTGTGATATTGGCAGCTGTATGTTGAGAATGGGCGAGATCCTCAACCACTCAAAAATCCTCTCTGCACAGCTGGTGCAGCACAGAGGGGAATTTAGTAGCCTTAACTCAGTAGCAGAGGATTACCTTTGCTTAAAGACGACTCAACTTTCTCCCTCCTCTCCCAACCCTCAACACAGGGGATGTTCCAAGGGAGGCAAGAGGAGAGGACAAGGATGGAGCATCAGGAGTTCTTGGGAATCTGGTCAGCAGAGTGTCTCCTGGACCACTGGCAGATGCCAGGAACAAGGGACAGCCTGGTGGCATAAAGCCATTCCCCTTCTGGCATTCTGAGCCCTTCTATGGTGTATCAGGGAATCTGGCTCCATGTCTCTAATTAGCATCTAAGCCTCTAAATCACCACATATCTGTGCCGGAGTGACTATGAAATCCCACTATACCACCTACATTTGAGAGAATGAGCCATTTTTTGAGGAGGTGAGATGTGTGAAAGGAGGAGTTAGGAGTGACCTCAAGGAATGTTTGGCACACAGGGACTGAGCTGAGAAGAATGAGCAGTGATGCTGCAGTTGGTCCATCTGAGGCAGATTAAAAAGAGGAAGACTTGACCTTAATCAGAGCATCGGATATCCAAGACATGGATGGTCATGGAAAGGTGACGGTGTTCCAGAGGCACAAGCTAAAATTAGAAAGTCAGTGAGTGATCCAAAGACAGGATACTGGACTAGAAGAACCTTTGGTCTGACCCAGTATGGCTGTTCTTTTGTTCAATGAGGAGCTGAGGAGAGCCAGATTCATAAGACACATGTTCTACTAGATGTTGTGAAATTAACCATAGCTCTAGGAACCCTAGCCGCCACCGCTGGGAATTCCAGCTGACCACTGAAGACATCACCAAAAACAGACAGTCTCCTTTATTCATTTGCTTATATCAATTCTTTGTTGCAGTTATCAGGGAAAAAGCTACAACAACAACAGTTTGCCCAGGGACAGACAAAGGCAATATGCCACTGTTCCCACTTGTGCTGACTATTGTGGTACAGACCTACGCTGAGGCCAGCCAGGCTACAAAATTTACAAAATGCTACAAAAACAGAGAACATTGTTACCCCTTAAGCAGCCCGTCTGTGTGCACTGTCAAGCAGCGAGCTTTTCAGAGTGATGACATGCATGGAGCATGGCTTCTGAGTAAGTGTTGTCATGGGCATCTCACTCCTAATCATACACATTTGTAATAGGAATCCAAGATTACCCTTCCCACTGACAGAAATCAGGGGATTCCCTGTTGTGTCTGTCCTGACTGTATTTAAACTGTAAGCTCTTCAGGGTAGGGACTGTTTGCTGCTCTGTGTTTGTACAGTGCTGACTATAATTAGACTCCATTCTTGGTTGGCCCTTTAGGCATCTATGTATAAACATGATTAATAATAAATTCATACTAAGGAAAAATTGCAACAAGATATTCAGGACCACCAAGACTCCTGCTCAAGTTGTATTTTGAATGTCTAATAAAATTCTTAATAATAAGATAATAGGATCTTTAAGATAACAATAAGGTGAGGATATTAATAATGAGTATCTTAAATAATAAGATTCTTAATAATGGATTCACATCACATTATGGAATACTGGATTTACCTTTAAGCAGGAGACAAATGCAAATTACTTCCATGCATGGGAGAGAGTGAAGGTGTGGGGTGAGTGGGGGGAAGAGAGGAAATCTCCAAATACAAAGAATGTCAGGCTGCAATTGCTGAGTTGACCAAAACAGATAAGATGGCTCCCTTGACGCTACTGGTTATGCTGCAGAGAGTCTTTTACCATAATATTTCAGAGCTGGAATGGTTCAAAAAAGTCAAATAATTTTTCCCCCCAAAAGAGGGAAAGTGCCTTTATTTCCTTGAATGTAAAAGTGAGTAAATGTTATTCCACTCAAAGTTTTTTTTAAAAGTCAAATTTAGGTATCAAGAAAAAGCAAAGCTCAAAACATGAAGTTTTGGTAAGTTGTAACTAGAAATGGAGGGTCGGACTGGAAACACTTATGCAACCTTAATTATAGTGGTTACTGCTGCTCCTTGTAGAATTAATATTTTTCCGTCAAGTGAGCCATACAGAGAAAGTAAAGAGGATTTTTTCTTCCCTGTAATAAATGTTCACATGCAATTGGTCACTGGCACATTCCATATTCGGTTTTTGACTTGTTACTCACTGTTTTACTTTCAGTTCAAGCCTTTTAAGCTCATCTATTTATCCAGGCTTATGATGACACTGTAGTAGCTAGGAGAAGATGGATGATAACACTGGTCTACAATTTTTGAGAAGTTGTCTGCTTCAGAGATAAAATGTGGTATTTATTATGTATTTTGATGTGCTGAATTCAAATATGACAATTAAAACAACTGATTGGCTACTGTTTCTAAGATATTTAAGTTTTTACATTTTATGTCTATGTATATTGTGTAGATAGTAGAGTTTTAATCATAAATTGTAAACCTAGGTCTTTTCATGTGTTTATGGTTGCTTTACATGATAATATTTCACCTGTCCTGTTTATGTAACACTTTAAAAATCAGCAAAAGGGTTATATAAATAAAATTTATTATGAAACAAAAGGCAAAAAACTATTATGTACATAGTTTAGTCCTATTCAGTGTCTACTCGGCGCTTCTTGGCTTGTCTCTTGTATTCATTAAATGGAGCATCTCTTGTCACTGTCCAGCAATAGTCTGCAAGCATTGATGGGCTCCATTTGCCCTGATAGCATTTCTCCATTGTTGCAATGTCCTGGTGAAATCGCTCGCCGTGCTCGTCGCTCACTGCTCCGCAGTTCGGTGGAAAAAAATCTAGATGAGAGTGCAAAAAATGTATCTTTAGTGACATGTTGCAACCAAGGCTTTTGTATGCCTTGAGGAGGTTTTCCACCAACAACCTGTAGTGGTCTGCCTTGTTGTTTCTGAGAAAATTTATTGCCACTAACTGGAAGGCTTTCCATGCCGTCTTTTCCTTGCCACGCAGTGCATGGTCAAATGCATCATCTCGAAGAAGTTCACGAATCTGAGGACCAACAAAGACACCTTCCTTTATCTTAGCTTCACTTAACCTTGGAAATTTTCCACGGAGGTACTTGAAAGCTGCTTGTGTTTTGTCAATGGCCTTGACAAAGTTCTTCATCAGACCCAGCTTGATGTGTAAGGGTGGTAACAAAATCTTCCTTGATTCAACAAGTGGTGGATGCTGAACACTTTTCCTCCCAGGCTCCAATGACTGTCGGAGTGGCCAATCTTTCTTGATGTAGTGGGAATCTTTTGCACGACTATCCCATTTGCAGAGAAAACAGCAGTACTTTGTGTATCCAGTCTGCAGACCAAGCAAGAGAGCAACAACCTTCAAATCGCCACAAAGCTGCCACTGATGTTGGTCATAGTTTATGCACCTCAAAAGTTGTTTCATGTTGTCATAGGTTTCCTTCATATGGACTGCATGACCAACTGGAATTGATGGCAAAACATTGCCATTATGCAGCAAAACAGCTTTAAGACTCGTCTTCGATGAATCAATGAACAGTCTCCACTCATCTGGATCGTGAACGATGTTGAGGGCTGCCATCACACCATCGATGTTGTTGCAGGCTACAAGATCACCTTCCATGAAGAAGAATGGGACAAGATCCTTTTGACGGTCACGGAACATGGAAACCCTAACATCACCTGCCAGGAGATTCCACTGCTGTAGTCTGGAGCCCAACAGCTAGACTAGAGCCAATCAACAATTTTAAGCATCATTTTCATTCTCAGTGACCCAGAATTAGTAAAGTTTGACCACATTTATTTCAGAAGCATTTTGACTGTAGAGCAGTGCCCTTGTTCCTCTACCATTTATAGCTGCTCACTTTATATCCTATATTTCTTGGCAAATCTCATCAAATTTATACTGAATGATTATAATCCAAGTGGAGTGGTTTACAAAAGAAGAAAAAAGTAAGAAAAAAGGTTAAAAAAGTTAGGAAAGAGGAATTAAAAAACAACAACAACAAATGAATATCCACAAGTGAACCATAATTTCTGAGGTACTCTCATTTTAATGGACTAATTAGCCAAATTGAACTGAATGACAAACTCAGTCTAATAGAAGCATGCTGAGGACAATTGTTTTTAATTTCTGTCTGCATTTTGGACTATAGTCCTTAGTACCAAAATAAACCTACTTTGTTTTCTTAGGTCTATGAAGAGATATGTGCATGCTTCAAGCTATACAAATAAAGAATAAATAACAGAAATAGATGTTGCTAGATGGGGATATTATCAGTCTTCTTACTAATAATCTCTGATGCAGCTGGCAACCTTATCTGAAAGGATGTCTGTCAGTTGCATATGAATGTGGGTGCACTCATGGGGAGTAAAGTACAGTAGAATTTAAAAACAAACAGCAAAGACGTACCACTATGATTCTTAAGAGGTACAGCACCCTCACCTTAATTTGTTCTCCAGTGTGTTGGACCCTGCTTTTGATCTGAAGGCCCCAAGCTCTTCCAGTCACGCTGGTTAGGTGCTTAAAAATATTATGTATGAACAACTGCCATAATATATATTCGCATGGACACACGCACTGAATACTAAAATATTTTCCACAGTTAAGAGCACTGCAAAAGATAAGCAGTTCACAAAGATACTGATTTACACCTATCATATACAATCACAAAATGCACTTCAACATCATTATGACTCACTTCAAAATGCTCTTTCAATCACTACATTTCTCCTTGAGCAGAACATATCACTTCCCAGTACAACTTAGCTGGGTTTTTCTACTCAAAATCTAAACAAGTTCCTGAAATGACCCAGTTCCAATAATCTAAGCAAGTGACTGAACTAACCTATAAAAACAGGCCAGAAAATCAGAGGTACAATCTAGCTAAGGTCAGTGTCCCCTCACCTATTACTTCTGTTCTGTGCCCTCCTCGAAAGGTCTCAAGTCTGTACTGAACACATCTTGGATACAGTACTGCTGTAAAAGCAACAGATGAGGGAAGCGACAACAGATTGCAGTTTTTGGAGAATTACAAGGTGTGTTTCAATGAGATATGAGCAAATGCAACTTGTCTTATCTGTAACTGAGACACGGAACAATGCAAAAGCAGAAATGCAATAGGGTTCAAAATGGATTCTGCAATAACTTACACTTTCTGATTTTTAATTCCCTTCCTACCCCCAAAGCTAGCAAAGATTTCTTCAATAAGGTTTGGAAAGTTATCGGAAAGGCTTGGCCATTCTTGTTATTGGATAGCAGAAAAAAATGTTATTGTGTTGAAGAAGTGTGTTTTCAAACAACTGATAGAAATGTCCTCAAACTGTAAAGAAATAAGAAAAAGAAAACTGAACATCCCCCCCCACACACACACACCAAAATAAAACAAAAAACTTCTGGGTGGAGATCATGTTTCAGTCCCATATAAGATTTTTTTCAGAAAGTTCTGATCATATGAAAATGGTGTTATGATGAAAGCTCCAACATAACCTTAACTATAATGAATAATTTCAAGTGACATATATTTAAAATAGGAACTTCTGCAAAATACACAATGCATTGCTGAGCGGGATATTTTTTTAAAATTGCAGAACTAATTATTCTTTCCCAATAATACCACTTAGCATTTCTATAGCACCTTCTAACCAGGAATCTGAGAACACTTCACAAGTATTAATAGAATATAATCAATAGGCAAGGAATCATTGCCTTTCCTGAGCTGAATAGAAATAAGTTAATGTACAGTAAAGTACATGCATTCATCTGTCCATATATAAGTGGCAAGATGCATCTGTTTCATTCTATAAGTGGTCATGACCAAGGGTTTTAAAACAATGCATCTCCCTTGATAGAAAAGATAGTGTGCTGTGCATTTTTTATGAGTTCCGGGAAACCCTCACACTCAAGAAATTAGCAAGCTATAAAAGAAGTGTTTCTTCCTGTTTTTGCTGCTCTTTTAAATGTTTCTAAACAGTTGCATGTAAGTTCACCAGGGAACTCTGTCTATGCATTACCCTACCTACCTCAACACTGCTGAATGTGGCAAAGGAACATTGGAGATTATGATACTCAGTGGTGTAGATACCTTATTTATGACTTACTATCAGTATTGCTTGAATAGTCCCTCTTCCTTCCTTATAGTACGCTGCTTAAGGCCTATTAGCTGTGCAGCTATTTCTCCCAAGCAAGTGCAAAGTTATTTTGTCAAGTGACTTCTAAGAACCGATGTTCTTTGTGTACTCTCCTTCCATCTACTGACACTCACAAACAGCAGATTAGTTTTCTTCTGTTCTGTTCCTGGAGAGAGAAAAAAAATCCCTACCATGCTGCTGGTGTTATTTCCAGATGCCTCAACAATGGTACAGTTAGTCCTGCTTCGCCCTCTCCTCCACTCCAGTCCAATTCACAAAGTCTTTTGCATTGCTAATCACCAAGGTAGCATTCCAAACACCATCAAGTAATACAACAAGCTGAATTTGTACTCTAACTCCCTTCCTAGTCCCCCAGTGTGATGAGCTATTCGAATTTGTGTGGAGCACTGTCAAGGCTAATTCCCCACTCTGGGACTTAGAATGCAGAAGTTGGGGGCCTGCAAGGATTCTAAAAATCAATCCTGGCCACTCCACGCTGGTATTAAACTCCCAAGGTTACAGTTTCTCTCTGACCTTGCATTGGTAGATGCTGCCACCACCCAAGTGCAGAACCCCTTTGAGAGCTCAGGTAGGCGCACTTGGGAATTCCTTCCTGGGGGGTACCCTTAAGCCCTTTCCCCGGAGTGGGTGAGGAGATGAGCTGAGAAAGAAAACAAAGGAAATCAGCTGTTGCCACCAGCTAATTAAACAACATATGAAGAAACCTCTTAAGACACAAAAATCCAAATCTGTTCTTAAAAAGGGTAAATTTTATTTAAAAAAAAAAGAAAGAAAATACATCTGGAAACTCAAGCTATTGCTAGATTTTAAAGGAGCAACTACAAGGATTAAGCACCAAGGTCCATCTTAAAGGTTACAAGCAAAACAAAAGCACCTGGAGTTAGCACACAGGAATCCACAAGCCATAAAGTAATAAAAGAGAGAAACCTAATTATGTCTTCCTAGACATTTCCTGATCTACTTATATATCTGGGGTTGTAAATGAGTAGCTTCTAGGTATGATACTGATGATTTTTCATACTTGGCCCAAGCTTCTTATAGCATAGCTGCTGCTCTGTCCGCCTTTCCCTGGGAGAACAACCACAGACAGACAAAAACTGTTCTCTAGACAGTGTGTATCAATTTTGTTTCATATGTAACCCTTCTGCTTCATTATCCTTACTCTATCTCTTGAATCTTGATCTTTGTTAATAAACTTATGATTTTCTTCACTAGAAATATATCTTGTTTTTGTGGTATTGTACAAGGAGCTGATCCTAAACTGAAGCATTCAAGCTGGTGTGGACACTGTTCTCTTGGAGACAGCATACCTGACATTACTGTAAATGTTCAGTGGATAAGGAGCTGAACATTACAGGGGGGAATGCTTCAAAGCCTGAGGGACTGGAGTGCAAATATTGTTAACCTGCAAGTCAAAGTAAGGGCTCACATCATCCAGAGGAGATTTTTTGAGTGGCTAACTAACTGGAGGTATCAGGGAATTGATAATACCCAGTAAAGCAGTAGCAAGTCTGTCTCTCTCTGGAGTCAGGGAAGTAACAATGTGACTCTCAGTCTGGTGTACCCCCAAAATTGTCACATGTACACCTGCAGGAATGTTATATTAATCTGTAGTTTTGAAATGTGACAGACAGCTTATAGATTCATAGATTCATAGATTCCAGGACTGGAAAAGACCTCGAGAGGTCATTGAGTCCAGTCCAGTTCCCTGCCCTCATGGCAGGACCAAATACTGTCTAGATCATCCCTGATAGACATTTATCTAACCAACTCTTAAATATCTCAGAGATGGAGATTCCACAACCTCCCTAGATAGTTTATTCCAATGTTTAACCACCCTGACAGTTAGGAACTTTTTCCTAATGTCCAACCTAAACCTCCCTTGCTGCAGTTTAAGCCCATTGCTTCTTGTTCTATCTTTAGAGGCTAAGATGAACAAGTTTTTGCCCCTGCCAGCAGGTATATGGGATCTTGGGGAG
>NC_133771.1:51580609-51607207 GCF_003597395.2 Chelonoidis abingdonii
TAGCTTGTGGTCCACTATAACCCCTAGATCCCTTTCTGCCGTACTCCTTCCCAGACAGTTTCTTCTCATTCTGTATGTATGAAACTGATTGTTCCTTCCTAAGTGGAGCACTTTGCATTTGTCTTTATTAAACTTCATTCTCAGACCATTTCTCCAATTTGTCCCGATCATTTTGAATTTTGATCCTATCCTCCAAAGCAGTTGCAATCCCTCCCAGTTTGGTATCATCTGCAAGCTTAATAAGCATACTTTCTATGCCAATATCTAAGTCATTGATGAAGATATTGAACAGAGCCAGTCCCAAAACAGAGCTTGGTTGCCTTTCTTGTCCCTTGGGTCCCATGGGATGTGACTTAACTTCGCTAGATATTGTTACTAATCAGGTAAAGTACAGAGTATCTATGCATTGTGCTGGAGCAAATCCAACCCCTTTTTGATGATCAAAGGCACACAGCTGCAAAAACGCTGGCAATAGACATAGCTCTCAAGCTGTCTCCAAAGCCTACAATAAGTGAAATGTTTGACAAAGAAAAATATGTGCTGGCAAAATTGCTCGAGCTGCATTTTAAGGGGAAAATTGAAATCATACTTCTATAAACTTCAGATATTAATCACTGCAGGGGTGTTACTATATACAAAGTCTTTGAGAAACCATTCTCTCCCCCCCCAGGAGTCTTCTGGCTCAGAATCTGAGCAGGTTCTTGAAATGACCCAGTTTGAAAATGGCCTGAAGGCAAAAGCAGGAAAAACTGGTTAAAAAAAATAAATGAAAAAATTAAGAGTAGATCCTTCATGTATAAAACCAGAAGTAAATCATATAGGCATATTTGAAGTATCTATTCAAAATTATCAGTTGACAACTACAGTATCAGTACTAAAGTGATCTACGTTTATAATGTACTCCAAACACATGACAACAATATATAGATACAACAAGGGAGTCTTTAGTCTATAAGGAAAGCACAGAACGACTATAGCTATCTTTAGGAGGAGGGAGTGTGATCTACTAGTTAAAGTACTGGACTAGGAATTAGGATACTTCTATGATTTGTTCCTCTACAGCTAACTTAAGTAATTTGTCTAACCTCCTCATTTCAGTTTCCTCATCTGTAAAATGTGGATAATGAAGTGTTGTGAGGCTTAATATTTGTTTATCACTTTGAGATCCTTGGATGACAGGGGCTAGTTAAGAGCAAAACAATATTTCATACTTGTCATGTTTCTGTGTCAATGACTCATCACTGGGAATTCATGCCAGATTTATTTGCAGTGCTGCCAGGAGCATCCTATGGATTTTTTTTTTTAAGTATACAGACAGGTCAAAGAAAATCTTTTCTTAGATGTAGCTTTTATCTCCATTACTACAGATTCATCCTGTAGGGCATGGAACACTCTGGCCCTGATCCAGCCAGCAACTTAAGTAGGTATTTAACTTTGACTTCAGTGGGAATATATATATGCTTAAAGTTGAGTATCTGCCTAAGTGCTTTGAGGGATGAGGACCAGAGTGCTCAGCATTTTGCAGGATTGAGCCGTACATATCACTCAGCTCTCCTCAAAAACAATCTCTGTAGAGGTATTAGTTTGTTCCTTATTCCTAGCCCATCTTTAACTTCTTTCAGATTGTCATGAAGAATGATGAATATAATGAGCAAGTTTTTTCACTAGTCTACCCAGAACTGGGCTCAAAACAACAACTCACTTCAAATGGCTTGTCAAATGGCCATTAGCATTACCAAATGTCAACCACTAATGACCTGGGTAGGAGGTGAGCCAGACACCAGTAACTGAAAGGTTGTTGGCTTATTACTATCTTCATGAGACATCCACACTATAGCAAATTATATATGGATTTTTTTTAAGTACAGAGACTTAATAATGAATAGAAGTAACACATAATA
Source organism: Chelonoidis abingdonii (assembly GCF_003597395.2). NCBI lineage: Eukaryota > Metazoa > Chordata > Testudines > Testudinidae > Chelonoidis > Chelonoidis abingdonii. The sequence goes on from NC_133771.1 coordinate 51,582,511, forward strand.
GTCAGTTTTCTCATTCATGTGGAATTGAAATGAACAGGAAGACCATTGCTCATTATACAGCTTTTCAACTGCTATAAACATATTTAAATCAAAATCATTTTTAAAAAACCAATCAAGGATATTAACTTTCAATGAGGGCTGCCAATGCCACCTTTTTAAACTATAAATGTCTTTACTGTAGCCTTGACTTTAAATGAAATATTTTAAATTTGAATATTACTTTTACAACCAAAAAAACAGTTATTCATCTCAAACAGCCAAAGAGATTTTGATCACAGTAAAAGAAATTATTTTTTTTACTAAGAAATGGAATAAAAAGTGTCTTCAGACAGAACATCCCTATTATATACTATGGTGAGAGAGGTAAAAGAACATCCTTAAAAGGTCAGGGAAGAAAGGATCCAAGTGACTGAAAGCAAAACAGTATTTAATTTTTCTTAAAGTGCAACTGCCAAGTAAGACCATGAGTCTAGATCAATTGCATGGCATGATTTACGTAGTTGTACACTTTTCCATTGAAAGTAATGAAGAAGGTGGCATTCCCACCCTGCTCCAAATAAAGCACACACATTTAGTTAGACCAATCCATAATGCCCTGCGCAAAGTGTGATACACAGCAGAGCCACAATTTCTTCCCTGACCTCCACTTGCTTAAGTGTGAAATAAGTTATTGAAGCACTGAAACGGGTGACATTTGCTTCCATCTGGTGCCAGTTGAGCTCACTGGCCAGCATGTTGGGCACATCCAAGATAAAGCTCCACACATTCTTTGTTCTTTTCACCCCATTCCCCACCAGCAGCATGAAGCTGTGGGGGGGGAGTGGAGGAGGAGCATGTGATATAGTCTCTATCCCTATGTCACCACTTTTCAAGACTACAATACATTTTATATCAACTTTGCCATTTAAAACTTTACTGCAAACTTTACTGACCTTTATAGTCCTGGTAAAACTTATATGGCAACATTGTATGTAAAGTTATAAGAGTCTACTCTATGACGTTACTAAGACATATTCCAAACTTGGGAAGCAGCCACAAACTAATTCCATAGACAAAGGCCAACTGATGCTCTCAGCCGGATGTCAATGAAATCAAATGGACGCAAGGAAAGAGGTGTGAGCCGAGAATTTACATCTTGGCCAAGAAACAGTGACGGTCCCATCCCCACAGACTTTCTGTCTCCTGTACCAGCTGGAGATGATTCTCAGGCCTGTTCCCAGTGGCAAGTTACTGAGCAGCAAAAGCAATTTCTGTGAGTGAATCCGAGTGTACACACTGCCAAGCACTTAGTGCACAGAAACTCCTCAGTTGCAGAGTTGCAAAAAAAACACCTCAAAGATGTAAGCAATACAGCGCAGAGGGTCGCAGCACTGTATTGGCAGTGTAAACACATTACAGCACAGAAAGCAATCAATGGCCTTGGAAGTTTCCAATAATCCCTCAGTGACTGCGTCTGCTCATTGTTTGAGCTTGGCTGCCCTGGAAACATGCGCCCCCCTTTCAAAGCTTCATTTCTGACAGGCCTTGTGTGCGTGGCTGATCTACGCAAGACACAAGCAAACCATTATGTGGAATGCTCGTGCTGTTGAACACAGCAGAGGCAGTGTAGTGTGTGTGTGTGTATGTGGGAGAGAGAGAGAGAGAGAGATTGCTGTGCAGAGTGGTGAAGGAGGTGGGGGCTGATGTTGCATTTCCCTCTCACTCAGGACTGGTGTCTTTGCACTGTCTGAACTTAACAAGACAGCATGCTGACACACTATTGTCCACCCAAAACAAAACTGTCTCTCCTCCCCCCTCATACACACACACACACACTCCTGTCACACACTCTGCCCCCACCCACACTTCAGTTGAAAACGCCTGACAATGTAGTAGGATGCCCATGGAACAATGAGATTGGAAACCTGCATCGTGATGCTGAGCCTGCCCCTGATGCATTGCAAACCTTTCCAAACACCTGAAGTCAGTTGCACAGTGGGATAGTACCATAATGACACTGCTCTCTTTGCATTGTCAAAGAATTGCTAAATGTGGATGTGGCTCCACCATCACAAGGAGCACAGGGTGGACAACTAACATCAGTTAATTCCAGTGTTTTAATAAAAAATTGATATGAACTTGTGCAGAAACTTGCTAGTGTAGACATACCCTAAAAGAAGAAAAAGTATAAGAATGGGATCAGATGCTCCAAGATATCTCTCCCTTCATCTCTATTCATGGCATCGACAACATTTGAAGGATGCACTTTGGATTGGGGAGGGATCTGCAGAAAGGAATTCAGCAGTAAGACATACTAGAACATGTGGAGAGAGACTTGTTGCTTTGAATTCACTTAGCTGTTTTAAGTTAGGTGTTCGGTTGTGTTACTACTTGTATTTCTTTGTTAACCAATTCTGACTTTTATCCTTCATTATTGAATCACTTGAATCTATCTTCTGGAGTTAATAAACTTTTTATTCTTTATCTAGACCAATGGACTTGGATGTGAAGTGTTGGGAAGCTCCATTTGAGATAACAGGATTTGTGCATTTAATTTCTATTAATAAAATCACGGACTTTATATGAGTTTGAGTTGCACAGAGAGGGTTGGGTAGTACAGATGCATTTCTAGGCAAGTCTTAACTGGAATTTGTGTGTTGCTCTGCAGTGTAATCAAGAGTGACTGCCATAGCACTGCTACAGTATCACTGGGAATGATTTACCAGCTGGAGACTGTGGTGAGAAGACAGCAGTAGTAGCTCTCACACGGCAAAGCAGTGTAAAAGGCATTCCAGGTTAGAGAATTGAGGGGATACAGCTGTTCAGCAGGTCAGATCATACCCTGGGTAATGTCACAGTGTCAAGCATGTAGCGCCTGCTCTACATGTGTAAAAGGCATTCCAGGTTAGAGAATTGAGGGGATACAGCTGTTCAGCAGGTCAGATCATACCCTGGGTAATGTCACAGTGTCAAGCATGTAGCGCCTGCTCTCCCTCCCACACCAGGATCTGGGATGCAGGGAGCCTTAAGTCCTATTCTAGCAAAGTACTTAATTAGGTGTTCCATTTTAGGTATGTGGGTCCTGCCTCAGCACAGAAGGATGGACTAGATGATTTCTCAAGGCCCCTTCCCACCCTACATTTCTGTGATTCTTTATAAATTAACCATTTACTCCAATGGCCTTACTGATTGAGTGTTAAGCCCTTGTTATCAGTGCTTTGCTGTAACAGATCACTAATGTATCCACACAGGGGCCTGGGGTGGGGTCTTACTCCCTGTTACACAACTCCACTAGGGCCATTGGTAATCTGGCCAATCAGATAAGGCCATACTTATCCCTTCCTGGGCTTTGGCTATATCAGTAACTCAAATAGAAGATAATCTTCAATTTAAGCTTTCTCCCCAAATCGTGCTATTTGTAGAGGTTTGACTTCCTTTGGCTACCCAAAGTTCTCTCTGAGCAGAGGATCAAACCCACCATTTATATAGTGATGTTAACAGGCCACATTTGCCACAATGAGTATACAGAACTTACTCAACAGCCTTATGCAGGGCACTAATTCCTGCTAACAGGATAGGTCAACAAAAATGCGCTGCAAAGGGCCACACAGCCTACTCCCCCATAACAAGCAGTTGCTATAAAACTGTAGAGGGATTCAGGGCACTGCACAGGGTTGCTTCATAACTGATAATGTTTGAAATGCAAACGGATAAGAAACATTGAAAGAGTTACTTGAATAGTCAAACGTATCACTGCAGATCATCATCCAGATAAATTTGTTCATTAAAGACAAGCCCCTGGATAGTGAGCATGTGCTTATGAAGTGAGCATGACTCTACTATGCAGATAAATCTGTATTTAGACAGTCCATTAAAAAATGCATTAGCAATTTTAAATGCATCATTAGGCATTATTTTATTGCTTTTACTTATGTACCAGAAAACTCAATAAGTAGCAAAGAAAAATGTAAGAACTATGATTGTACATTTTTATATTTACAATTTATGTGTAATGATCTAGTTATTTTAAACCAACAAATTAATTATATAATAATGTTATCATCAGCATTAGGTAATAGATTTTGTTGTTCATGTAAATAAAGAAATGGTATGAATTCTGCCTTGTCTGGTATGTGCAAATCCTCCTGTCTTGGACCTGATGCTGGTTGTTTTTGCAACCATTTCTCATTAGAAAATAGGAGTATATTTGCTGTCCAATGTCACCCACTGCTGTTCATCACTCTTCTATGATCACTTCCCAGGTTTTTTCCTCCCATTAATATATGCGCTGTGCATTTTTTCTTCTGAAATTTAGGAAGTTGTATTTCAATATGGAGCCTGTATTTATTATTGTTTCTAGGGACCAAATTCTCTGCTGGAGTAACTACACTGGCTTTGACAGAATTACATCAGAAGAGAATGTGATCCCTTGTTTCTAATTTCACTAGGTTTCTTTGTCTTAGGTAAAATTTACTTTTATAATTCATATAGGATAGGAGGTGGAAAATGAGTGAGTTTGAAGAGAAGTAAGTTTTATGAAACCATTCTAGTAAAGAAATGCAAGAAAGTTTTATAATTTCTATGCTAATTTAAAAAAAACCTACTGAAAATTATGCTCTTATAATAAGAATAATGGATTTTTCCATGGTCTTTTGGAAGCACTAGACAAAATTTAACAGTTTGGACACAACTTCAAAATATTAAATTATTTCAGCACTAGCCAAATGAAATCTTGAATTCTCTTATCTTCATAAGCACAAAAAGAAAGGAGTGCAAGGCTATTTTGACTGTTTTCTGACAATAAACTAATATGATATCCATAATGTGAACACAATCAATACTCTATAAATATCAAAAGAACAGTGATTCAGAATATTAGCATGCCAGGGAGTACAGCTTTACATACTCACACCCATTTACCACTTTGAATTATAAGATTTATTTTGACCCTTTTTGTGTCCCTTACAAAATCATGACTTTACAGTAAGTTATGTTCTTGAAAAATCACAGTTATGGGTTGCTGCTTAACTTGTCAAAACAACTCAAGCCAAATGAAGCCTAAACATGGTGACATATTGGCCTGCTCCATCACATTATAAGTCTGTACATAACAGGCTGATGAAACTACAAGACGATAACTGAGTGCAGAGTGTTGAGCTATCCTCAATGCAGTCTTGAGCCAACTTGACTGGCCATGACCCATGTTCTCCACCGATGCAGAGGCAACATACTTAGCACCAGGCCTCACATAACTTGATCAACCTCAGCCCTGAGTTTTGACAGACTTTGAAGGGAAGTGTTGCCCATTTGGCCAAACAGAAAGCCAAAGTTCAGGGCCTTGTAGGCTGGTACCTATTTGGATAAGGAATTGTTGACACTGAATTGGTGGTATATTATTGATGTAATCTTGTTTGTTTTGTTTTACCAAAATGCACAAAAAGTCCTGTTTCCTTGAGCAGCAGTAGGAATGGACAGCACACAGGAAGTTTCCTTGCTCAGAAACCCCAACTAAGCCCTTCCAGCCAAGGACGGGATGCCTCCATTTCTTTCCAGGGTCAACAAAAGGACTTTTTGTGGCTTCTTCCCACAAACTGTCACAGTGTGGAGCCAACTACTAGCCTCTGCATTTGAAACCTCTAGGGAAGCACAATAACTCTGGAAAAACAACGAGTAGTCCTTTTGGCACCTTAGAGACTAACAAATTTATTTGGGCATAAACTTTCGTGGGATATAACCCACCTCTCTGAAACTTTAACTCTGGGACATACATTCTCCTAAACAGTATAGGCCATTAGCATCCCTCTACAATAACCCTTTAACAATCCTCTGATTACTTCCAAGGCCAACAACCTTTAATAAGTGGCTATCAGCCCCTTTGACAACAGTAAAAAGGCTGTGCTACCCAGTCAGAACCACTTTCTCTGTTATAGATACAAAGTGCTACCAGACCCCAGTGCAAATAGTATTCATATAGAGCCAGATTGCAGATCCCTTATTTGCACTGGTGAGCACTTATCCACATAGTCCTATGGGAAATCAATGGGATTGCTTGCACTCTACCCCCAAATCTTATAACCATGGCATATGTAACTGCTGTACTTTGTACATCATAGCACATTATTCATTTTAATCGTTCAGTTGTGTTATTGTTGCAGTTAACTCATATGTTATTTCATATGTAATCAATGCATGATGAACACGTAAGTAGGATGGGCTTATAGGAATATTAAGGATATAAGTAAGGTGAGGCCGTAAAGCAAGGCTACAAGGTGAGGCCTGTAAGATTTTAGGTTAACCACACTAGGCTGAAGGCTTAAGGAGATTTGACATGAGTGAGTTTCCTAAAACTGACCCTATGCCAATAAAACCACAAGATTACTGCAAAAGATGTGCCAATAGGTGATGTTATTGGAAAAAAATATGTCAATAGAGCACAAAACACCTGACTGTAACATCATAGAAGGTTCTGTTCTGACTACAGGGTTAACCCTGGAAGCAGATTGACATAAATGTTAATAAGATCCTAATAAGGAAAAGGGGAACTAAGAGAACATGAACAATCTATAGAAAGCGGGCCACCCCAAAATGTACGGGGTGTGGAAATACAAATCAGGAAAAAGATGTTCGAATCTTTATGCATGTGCATAATGTGTTAGATGTGCTCACAACAATATACAAGAGAGTTTCTCAGACTGGGTAAAAATGGAAAGAACTCAGCAAGAACCACCCCTCTATTGATGATTACCTGTTGAGAGAGCCACCAGACTCAATAATATCTTTGGGGAAGTGAGTATGAATACAGTATTGGCTATTGCTTAGGCTCTGTCAGCAAGGGAGATTTGTAGGTGAGTGTAATGTAGAACTTTAATATAAAATAGACTGTTTACTTGTAAGTGTTTGTGATCACTGAATTATTTTTTCATGTACTCCTAAGAGTCTGAGAGAATCGTAAAAGGTAACTTTCACTATATTGATTTGGAAATTGTAGCAACAGGAGCTGAACCCATTGTAAATTCACGCAGAAACATTAATTCAATTCAAATAAAGACAAGGCTAAAAAATGCATCTCAAAACAGAGATATTTGGGCCATCAGCTCTTTGCACTTTGACTGTGACAGACAACACATTCTTTCTACACTTCATATTCATTGATGTACCCACATCTTAACAAAAAAAGCATTTGTGAATCAGAATAGTCACATTAAAGAGACAATAATAAAACTACTAAGGAGTGTCCTTTCAATAAAGTCTGGCACAACATTTTCAATTGCGTCCCTGTGAGCTAATTTCATGTACAAAAACATCCTACTATTCATCTAAAATGAAGATATAAACATAGGCCTCACAGAGTTTATTTATTTCCTTTAAAATATGCAAATGAAAGTACAAGCATCACTTATCCTTACCACTGCTTTATAGCTCCCCACTTTTCCCAGTCAGATTCCACTAAAGAGTGCATATAAATATTTAAAAAAGATAGTTACACAGCAAGGATACAAAATTGCTGAAAAGCAGGAGTGCTGAAGAAGATTTCCAAAGTAATTGTCTTCCCAATATGGAGTGGAATTTTAGAAAAATAAATTTTTAATGTATCATGTTCAGCATTTTCAAACAATTATGCCTTGAATGATATCACTTCACATAAAGTAAAATTGTTAATGCTGCAGTGAGATAAATATAAAAAAAGACAAAACTAGGTACAGCTTCTATTGTGTCTCACAGATCGCTTTTACAACTAAGAAGAGTTAAAATGAAGAAAGTACTCTGATGGCAGAAAATGCAACCACCATTTAGAGAGGCCACTATCACAGACTAAATAGATGGCTGTTGTGTAGTACAAAAACCTAAAGACCCTGGTGTGACTGCTGGTGGAATATAATACTTTTCCATGCAGGTAAGATTGGCAGAATGAAGCCTTAAATAATTTGGGCCCAGATCCTACAGTCCACATGAAAGGAAAATTCACACTGAATTCTGATAGAATAAAAACTGCAGGACTGGATCCCTATAATCTGTAGAAATGTAAACAAAATGTATTTGTTTGATCTATCCTAAGACTAGATGCTACATGGGTGGTGTATAGATATGTTGCCAGAGGGGTAAAGGAAGGACCAGGAGGCACTGAGCTTCAGAATTGAGTGGACAGATTGGGGGTTGTGACCCCACTTTATGTGGTACAACATACTTCCCTGCACAGCTTCATGAACATGCAACCCAGCTCAGTTGTCTGGCATCTACCCCATCCAATAGTTATCAGGAGGAAACATCCAGAGTGCAGGTCTTACATTTGCTTGGGGAATCAGGGCCACAACTGTGGCCAGCCCTTATGCCCCACATAACGGGGGATCTCTTTACTTCCTCCTGTGGTGGTGCAAAGGCTAAGCATCATCAAGCTCCTAATGAGTCAGTGGTAAACACCACAGATTTAGACTTCTAAGAATTTTCTACAATGAATCCAAAATACGTATAAATGTGAATGATAAAGTTAGAAGACTGCTATTTACCTCTTCTTTGTCTAATGCTGGAGTAATGGGCCTTAATCATGTCCCAAAATGACAGTACTGTAGTCTTGCTTGAAAAGAGCATATATAGCTGAAAGAAGCACTATAATTGTAGTGCATTACATCCAGTGGCAAAATGCTCCTGTTACAGATACCAGAAGTGATATCCATTGACTTCAGTGGAGCTGAGAATTCACCCCAGGATTTCTGACTGGGGAGTGATGTGTATTCACACAAAACATACATTTACTCTTCTCTCAAAAGACGTAGTTATAACAACAAAATCCCTAAATAAATAAGTCATAGAACAAGGAATAGGATACTAAAGACAGAATCTTTATGTAATGTTCCCTCACTCTCTAGACTGATTACTTTTCTATTTACGACAAAGTGAAGCCAGGTCAAAAATATCTTGGTCAAGTCTGGAGCAAGTCCAAATCACAGACACCTCTTTGGAAAACTTGGGGGGGAAGGGGTTGTTTGTTTGTTTCCAATTCTGCTACTATAAAGACATCTTAGACTAGACAAAAAGACATCCTGCAATTAGGCAGATTTGAAAAGTTATAATCCAGTTTAACTGTATACAGTCCATTTCATGTCTGTATCCCAGAGAACAAGACAGGTCAACAGCAGGTCTGTACACAGATAGGAACTGCTTATCCTGAACAGAGCAATTTCAGTGTTGTGACTGTGTTAAAGTCTTGACTCTAATGCATGGTGAAACTCAGTTTAGTTTGCAACTGCTTTGAACAAGTAAGCTAAAAATTTGTTAGTACTTAAGTGAAAAACTCTTTCAGAGGCAAACAAGGCATTCCCAGCTTTGTTTAACAGACAGTTTTAAAACTGAGAAACAAATATCCACATTTAGGATTTATTCTGGGCTCTAACTCTCATGATTTGGAGAAAGCATTTTTTGTGATGGTCTGTAGCTACTCCAGATGTACCAGATGCATGGGCACAGTATCCACATGCAACAAAGTGTATAATATTACACACAGAGAAATGGAGAGAGCATTTCGGACAGTTTTTGAAAGTCTCATCTGTTGTGTTTTGTTTTTGTTGTTTTTTAAAAAAGGAAAAACTGAAGCTGGGCCATTGTTTCTTCTAATATTCTGTCCTACATCTGTTAAAGATGTTATGTGAAGGGGGAAACTAAATGAATCAGCCCCAAGTAAGCATGTCTAGAATGTTCATTTAGTTTCACTAAAATTGGAGGACGGACAGACTATCACCAAAGCATGTTTTATTGGTCCATTGATACACATCTCTGCTGTTTGAAGCCACAAAAACTACTCAGTGCCTCCAAGATGTTCATTTGGAGAATGTACTATTAAGTCTTACTATAAAATGGAATTAGGAAGTAGGTAATCGGATTTGCTGAAATCACAGCTGTGTGATTGCAATACTGCCATCCCACAGGTATGACCTCATCATGACCCCAGCTGTCAGAATACTGACTTCAAAATTTTAAGATTCTTTGTCAGTGTATTTTCTACTTCCTGTAAAACAATACAGAATAATTCTATCATAGCAAAAATGTGTTCCAGGGTATGCAGTATTGTTCTATAATTTGTACTTCCTGTATGGATGAAAACACTTGGCTTTTGGCCTTTTGCTTCATATTATACATGAGGTATATGAACAGAGGGCAGCAATTCAGGCCCTGAAGTGTCCTATTTCTGTAATACATGATTAAGTAGAAATAATGTAATGTCTGCCAGTCTGCCAGTCTATTTTTTTTAATCATTCTTTTGAGAGAATGCAGAAACATTCTAACACTATGGGTAAAGTGCTATCTTAGCTGTGGAACCTTCAGAATAATATGATCCCTTCTGAGTCACCGTCCTGCCTTCCAGTAACTCATGACAAAACCAGAATAAAATGTCAAGGACTTCAGCATAAGAAATGTTATGAAATTAACAATAGGATTGTAAATTTCACGATGATGTGACTTGATGGCATCAACACACTTGCAAGAATCAATGAAAGCAGAGCAAGATTCAGTGCTGACTGCATCAAAAGCACCAACTTGCAAAGCACAGAAATTACTGACAAAGCTCAAACATGGCCCAGAGCTATGTCATAACTCTGGAAAAAAAGAAGTAGTGTGATAGTTCTAAGGTGATACGAAGGTCTTAGGGGAGGTTTAAATTCATTGATTAAGACAGTTCTTTTTTAATTGCACTTGTTGACAAATTATAGGCACAGTATGTCAAAATAAAAGTTGGTTTATGAGGAGTAAACACCTTGTTACATAATCAAATTCAACCCACAGCAGCAATAATCTTACATCCAAGGACTTGAAAACGCCTTCACTTTTAAGCCCTATAAACAAACATTACTACATTCTATTAAGGATAGTCAAATGATAGTTTGTATAAAGGAGAGGTAGTACATGTTAAAATTCAGAAAGAAACATGGCTTAATCTTTGAAGTTGGGATGGGGTATTTTATTTTTTTTTAATTTTGCATTCGTCTTGGTTTTGGAATTTAAATATTATTAAATACAAAAACTAGTTTTAATAAAATAAACAACATTCTCCCCGTATCTTAAAGTTATCCTCCACTCTTGACTGATGTCTACAGTATGAATGCATATATAGCTTACACATACTTGTAACTACACAGTTCTGCTTCAAAAATACTGCTTGTGGTGATTGTACCTGAATGTTCACCTTGAACTTAGTCAAATTTAAATTTGCTTGAAGAAAACTACAAATTTGCTTTAAAAATAAACTATAAAACTCTAAGGCTCTGTCTGCATGAGCTCTACTCAAGAGGATGCCTGCATTTGTGTGCAATCACATTGTCTTCGATGGTGTTTCACTGGGCTATAACGGGTTTTGTGAACGGGGCTCAATGCAAGATCAGGGCCTGAGACAAATGACAAAAGATCCAAAAGGTACAAAACTTTAAAGCTGAATCACCCCACTGATAACTGATTGATTTAGAAAGGGCAAAAGATCTAAAATCTTTCCCAAGATCCCAGTCATAAATGACACTCTTCTCCAAGATAAAAATCTCTATAGATCTATATTTGTATACCTCTGCTCTAACACGTTCACACTCTTTATGCACACAGAACTTCAACTGCTGTCAGCAAGGTTCACATGCATGTAACAGAATAATACCAGAGCTGAGATACATTCTAGATCGGAGAAGAATATTTCGCTCTTCTTGAAGTCTAAAAGAACTTTCCCTTCATTAATAAAATTCTCAACTTCTGGAGAGTAAGGGCAGGTGGTGAAGATATTTTTGGTAGTGAAGGAATAAGAAAGGAAAAAAATGTTTTTACATAAAAGTAAATAATATACAATTTTTAAAAAATCATTTCTGTTGCCCTAAATTGCAGTAAAGATGTTGTGTTTAGGTATTATACAATAGTGCATTCTATTGAGATTGAACACACTTATTTTCCACCTTGCATAGGACAGTTTGCAACAAAATAACAATCTGCCGCGTACTGATGTATTTGCCCACAGAAATCACTACTAGGTAGTAGAATACAAAGTGGTGCCATGCAGTTCTCTCTATGGGTAGTCACGCTTACTACAATGGTAGTGATAAATAATACAGCACAGCATTCAGTTAAGCTTTCCCTATGTATGCATTGCTAGTGGAACAACAGCACAAAACAAGCATATTTTCTTTCTGCTTTTTAAACTGTATTAACAAGATGACTTTATAGAAAAGAAAAAGAAAAATGCCTAGGAAGGAAAGTAAGTAATAGTGTTTAGATTTTAATTTTTATTCTGTAATAAAGCAGCAGGCTGCTAAACGTTAATACACTGGGGTTTAATTAAGCAAAGCCACAGCTCTACATTTCATTTGTGGTGCATGACTGAGTTTCCTTGGTTTTGACTACTGCTGAGTGATTTAGGAGCCAAATTTCTAACATATCCTCTTTCTACTAACACTTTGATTGGGCAAACTCAACCAACTAGATGCAATATAATTTTCTCCCGTGTCCATTTGACACATTTCAAGAGAATAGTGGCAATGACTCAGAAATGAAAACAGACTGATCACCATGAGGCTTGTATAAAACATTATGCAAAGTATCTCTCTAATCCAGTAACTAAGGGATTAGTTACCGCAGTATTTATCCATGTATTAGGATGGCATCCATGTAAGTTGCTGTGATCCTATTGGATAGAAATATCTGGAACAACTTAAATTGGCACATTGTTGCTACTCATAATCTATCCTACATCTGTTTGATCAGACTGGAGACAGAGTTGTGTAGAAGCCCAGCTTGAGAGAGCTGCAGGAAATACATGCTGCCTGCCAAGCATTGGACTGCTGCATGGCTCTCTCTGGATTTTTCCCCCTGTTTTTTAAGTAAAAATTAAACATTCACTATGCCCACTGGTGCTTCACGGTTCTGAAATATACAAGTTAACCGATCAAACATAGAGAGGAAATGCATCTGTTCTTTGCTTAGGCGTTCTTATGATGATTTGCAATCAGAATTATCAATGTGCTTCTATCCATGATCTGTCAGTGGGTGAGACAGATGATCTATCTTTTGCGTTCTTACCACTTTCACTTACTTCACACTCAGTGAAGCTTCTCAGGAGGATTAATTGTATTAGATTTTTGCTTGCCATTTCTCTATAAGACAGATACATTACAGCATAGTTACAACACCATTCTATTTTTTTATTTGTGTAATTACCATTAGTCAAATAACTAGAAGCTTAATGTAATGCTTGAATTAGTAATTATTCCTTTAGTCTCATAATTAACACATGTATATATTCAGAATTCTGGTACATTAAATACATGGTAGTTATGTTGTAATTGCTCTGAAGTTACACTATTTGCTTCATAAATTATCACAGAATCTTACATTCATAGCTTTAGCTGCATGGCCAAATTGTCATGTTTAAAGTGAACCTTTATTCCCATATAATTCCTAACTGATCTATGTACTTACATCTGCAGTTGGACCCTGTTACTCTCTGTGTGTGTGGAGGGAATGGAATACCTTTATTGTTGTCATGTAGTTATTTGGAATTTTCAGATGAATAATTCAATTTTCTTTGTATTTATATGGATCTGGGTACATAGCCACCTAGTTAAAATAGTAACAAGACCCAAGCTCATATAGCTCCCTTGGAAGGTACAAGAAGGGTCCACTTCTGGGGATTGCAATTACAGTCTGTGTTTACAGGAAAAACAATACAGCTCCAGCAGAATTAGATATGTTTCTGTGTTAAGTAGAGGGGAAAAAAATAACTTACAGAAATCTCCATTTTTTGTTGTCCAGGAAATACAGTGAGTGCACAAGAAAACAAGTCCATGTGCTCAGGAGTCAATATTGCTTAGAAATTAGCATCGTTTTGTGATGAAGAAACTTAAGTAAATGATTTCCAGATCAACAATTCCAATTATTTTGTGCCTCTCTCTTAAAGGGGTGGGAAATTCTTCATGCTTCAACTTTCATATAAAGTAGCTGAGAGGTATTTAAACTACATTTAGGCATGTAGAATCCATTACTGCTTTAACTGGCCTGTCACAGTCACTCACATTATAAAATAAAAATATTTATCAAATTAGTTTCTGTTAGGAAGACGTGAAGACCATTCTTTTAACACCAAGTAACGGACCCAAAGGCCCAGTTCTCTGTCTTCACAGTACTAAATCTTGTCTAGCTCCCACAACTGGTGCTTCTTTTAAAGGATAGGAATATGCATCAGAAAGCCTGAAATCTTTTAAAACTAAACTGTGAAAGTGGTACTTTGTGCTGCTATTCAGCTCTGAAAACTTTCTAATCAGTGTCCTACTCCTTCCTACTTCCTATTCTATCCTTTAGTACGTACGGCAATGGGAAAACCTAACCTAGCATTGTTAGAGCAGACCCACTCAGAAGAGTAAGAGGCACTTCCGTCATATGAGGCATATTCAATACAAACAGAGGGCAAATATTCAAGGCTTAGATTTCTCTCCCTAAATAAAAATTTAAAAAAAGGTTTTGTGAGGAAAAAGGGAGACTGTGGTGAGTAGAGGCACAGGCAGGCAGGCATAGTGTTTGAGTGGGAAAAAAATGTTAAGTGAGAGCAGCACCCAATATGTGGATTAGACTACAAATATCCCTTGTCACCATTACTTTTCTGTCAAGTAATATTTGTAATTTCTTAAACATGAAAGTTAAAAAAACAAAATAGAACATTGTTCTGAACATGAGCTCTTAAAATTGGCTACATTTTGTGTGTCTTCGGGGGTATTTATGGGAATTGTGTTTTAAATATATTCTCTTTGTACAAAGTCTGGTTGTTACGTGTGATATGTTATCCGCTGCCAATTTAAAAGGTTTGTTGGGTGTCTGGCATTTGTTTAATGTCAAAAACCTCCAGAACAAGGTCAACTACCATCTTTGTCTTAGTCCCTTGAAGACTCAGAAAACAGTGTTAGCATTTTTACTTCTAGTTTTTCAAAAACTAGCACTATGACAGATTTATCAAAGGAGACACTTTCATCAAACGTGAACAGCAGAAATTGATTGCATTTTCATTTCAGATGCAATATGCATCATGGTGTAGCAGCAGCTGTGGTGAGAACAGTGGATATCCTTCCAATCTGTTCCTTGTTAAGCTTCCTGTTTCTGTAGACTGTTGTATTAAATGAGAAATAAAAATCCTTTCCTCTATTTAGTCTCTGTAAACAATGCTTACTTTGTATTGGTGACTCATTGTAGTAACTTCACAGAGGGAAACATTTTGAGGAGCTTGACAGGTAGCTGAAATAACCACTGGTTAAAATCAGAGCCTCACAGTGTCAAGATGCAAGCAGCCTTAAGATTATGCTAAACACTTCACAACATGTGGAGCTTTTATATAGAATGCCACATTGTAAGCACTGAATTCTACCACAATGGCTGGCCAAGAGCCTTCATCCTTCCCTCTTTGATGAGTATCTTCCCACAAATTCTCATCCATGCCTTCACTAATGCTAGGTTAGACTACTGCAACTCTATACAGGGGTCAATCTGAGTGCTATGTAGAAACTATAACTCATTCTGTACATAGTGGTTATTCTCTTAAGCAACAAAGACAGCTCACTCCACTGGCTCCTGTTTCACTTCTGGAGCGATTTAAAATTCCTAGTACTAAACTAGAGGACATTGTCTATGAGATGGCTGGGTCCTAATATTCAGATTCAGTGGCATGATTTGCAGCCCTCAATATAGTTAATCTTCTCAAAGGCTGTTCAACTAGAAAAGATCCAGGTTCAGACTCTCAGGCCCTAGGGACAAGTCTTCCTCCAGTAACACCACCGACCTGACTAACATCTGACAAGGATGATAAGAGATATTAAAATGAGAAGAGGAAAAAGAAAGCGGGAAAGAAAAGCAAAGACAGCTGAATGGGGAGAAGATGGAGAGATAAGATCAAATGATGTACTTAATGTTAATAAACTGACATGTTTGGTGTCTAGACACTAAAGTTATGGATGCATTTCAAACACATTTAATAGGTTGAAGGGAGAAGCCAAATTCATCAGGTGCTCATTGACTCAAGAAAAACAGACTCATGGCTCCAATGAGGAGTGTTGAACTCTAGAGTGATATGTAAGAGATTATTAATGAAGTACTCTGTATTTCAGTTAACAAAGCTTAGGCAGAACAGTTTGACCCAACACAGCACATCTTTCTTCTTATCTAGGTGCTTATATAACCCAAATCACTGTACTACAGTATTTGAATGCGTATGTTCAGTTGTGTGTGTTAAACAGGAAACAATTTAACTAAGATTTGGCATTATTTACTTCCCAAATGTTAATGAATGCTTAGTGGCAATTACTCTCCTTTCACTAGATAATGTTGGGTAGCATTCATTCACTCATTTTATTCATTTACTTTCTATTTATAAGATGTTCCTATTTCTAGCCTGCAGGCACATTTCAAATAAGAGCATCATATGTTTTAATTGTATATTACTGACACAAGATTACTTGTATCAGAGCAAATTAGTCATCCTTCTGCCAAGTCTGATATTTGACAATATTGATAACACAGTTTAAGCATATCTGCTCCAACAAAGAAAGTCACTTAAGATCAAAGGATTTAAATAATCCATTTGGAATATGTTGTGGGAAATTTGAAGACAACCGGAGTTGCTAGTATTCTTTTGCTAAACAATGTCAAAATTAGTGATAAACAAAACCAAGATTCTTTCTAGCATATTTTCACCCACATGCATCCAAATTTGAAATTAGAGAAATTCACTATACAAACTACTAATAATTGCAACTTCAGAACACATTAAAGGAGTTCTTAAGGTCTGGCCTACACTAGAAAATAACTATGTCGGTCAGGGAAGTGAAAAATCCACCCCCCCGAGCGGTATAGTTAAGCTGACCTAAGCTTCGATGCAGATGGAGCTACATCAACCAAAGAATTCTTGTATTGACCTAGCTACCACCTCTCAGGGAGATGGAGAGGGAGAACCCCTCCTGTCACTGTAGGTAGTCTACAGTGAAGCGTTACAGCAGCACAGCTGAAACCGTGCAGCTGTCTGCTCTAGCATTTTAAGTGTAGACAAGCCCTGAAGCTCTAGTATTTTACTAATAAATTGTTGGGTTACTGCTGTGTAAAGACAGGCTGTCATCACTGCTGACTGTCACTACTGCAGTCCAAGGCATACACTACCTGTGGTCTGTTAGTAAACTAATATATACCCATTGATTGTCTGAATTTTGTGTTTATCCTATGAAAATTTGGGGGATCTATGGATATGGGATTCACTTCTTAGCCAAGGGGTAACTTCAGTTTCCTTGTCATCTTCATAGATGCTGGGGTATTATGTCAAGGGCTATGCATATATTATGAATGGACCTAGCAATATATGAAATATGATATTCTATTTCTTGTTCACATACATCTTTATTTGCTTCAATAGTACAACCAATCAACAGAGCTCTGAAAATATTTTCCCGGAACCCTGAATGCTTATGAAATGGGGATGGGTTCAAGTTTTGATACAAAACATAAATACAAGCCCAGGTCCATGAATGTTTGCAGATATGAGCCAATGCTTATCTTTCTATCTGCCCTCAGACTCTTGTTCTTACTAATCTCAGATGCCTTATTAGAGAACAGAGGCCTAATTCCTCCCACCACTTTTGTCCAGGGACTTCAATAGATGCTGGCTGGCAGCTCCACCCAGCAGTGGCAAAGGATGAGAACAAAGCATCCAGGTAAGAGACACTGCCCCTCCCAATCCATAGAAAAATATTTCAAGGGAGGGTTAAGAAGAAGCAGAAATAACTTTGTCTCAATAAGATAGAGTGAGGCAGAAACACTCCCTCTACAGAGTGTTATTAGAGATATTATCCTACAATTTCTGCTGTTTTCCATACACAAAGAGCAACCACAGACTTTCAGTCTGGATGATAATTTACATAAAAGGTAAAAAACAAAATAAAGATTAAAAAAAAGCTTTCCATTAAAGATCACCGAGACTGTAAGTTCTCTAGGGCCCGGGCTTCCTTAAATACAATTTCCCTTCCGAGAATTCCTTGTTAAGATCTATAGTTCCGCTCATTCCACAACTTTCAGAATTCCACTGAGACTGGGCCAAATCCAGGAACAGGGTGTGCTGCACCTGCAGTCTTCCATAAAGGATGAGCGCACCCTTTCACACGTGAACCACCTTCTTTGTGCAAGTATATTATCTTGTACTACTATACAGAATGTTACATTTACTCGTCTGATGTACAAAAGATGAACAAGTTACAGCTGCCTTAGGAACCATTGCTTTGAGTTTCTTAATACATATGCATTAAATATCATAATCATATTACTGCTTTCCCCTCTGCCTTTTTTCCTCCCATTTCATTTCGTGGGTTAAAATAAGAAGATAATTTAGGAATTATGATTGACCAAACATGCAGAAGAAAGTTGCATTTATGTGAATGTTATCACGTGTATACTACAAATCACGCATTATTAATATTTATTATTTGTATAACAACCGAAATGAATGCACATGCATTGACTTCACTGTGTGTAACTACAGACATAAGTATGTGTAAATCTGGATATCTGTGCCCTGGCATATCATTAGTTTTAGTTAAATTGGATGAGCTGTGTATGCATGTAACTGTATTTCTAAACCAAATGACAGCCAAACTTTGGTTTTTAAACTCATTTTGAATTATCCAAACATCATAATATAAATGTGAAAAAATTACTTTCTTATGAAGGACATCACTGTTTCCCCTCACATTCTTACAGCTCAGAAAAGAATCTTACTAAATGTTTGGGGAAAAAAAAGTCCTTCTTTGGCCTACTAATAAACAAGAACCCAGAGATGACTCCCAGAAAAAAGTTATAACTACCTGAAACTAGTGGCTTATAAGGAATGTGCTTGCTCAACCACAAATCCATAATTATGGGATCATTATAGTATGCAGCTATAACATACCCTTCTATATCGTTCATTATTTACTAGCAAGCATAAAAACAAGTTTCTCTTTGTTGTAGGGGAAACAAAGTTTTCCAGAAGGAACACGTTACATTCATTGAAAGAGAGAGAGAGGAAAACTAAGGTTTTGATCCTGCAAACAGTAATGCGTCTGCTTAACTATTAATGGAAGCCCCATTACAAGAATGTTCATGTGTAAAATTAAACACACCTATAATTGTTTTGCAAGCCCAGAGCCTATGAGAATTTGAGGCTTAGAAACCACTGAAGTCAGTGGAGTTATGAGAATTTACAGCAACTGAGGAGCGGCCCTTGTGTCTGCTCTGCACTGAGGAAAATTAACTATAATTTCCCACCAATTCTAGTACTTCCAGTTCAGATGAACTGGTGTAAAAAGTGGTGGGTGCCCCAGCACAGACAAGGCTCCAGTAACTGAAACCATTTTCAACAGAGTTTTAGTTAAAGCTGCTATAACGATAAGTTAAAAATGAGTCCAGCAGTGGAAACCGTAGGGCTTGTCTAAACTCAAAAGTTAATTCACATTAAGGTAGGGTATGTGTTTAAAGTGCAATAGACATTCCTGAATAACTCCAGGTGTGAATAATTCCAGAATAAGAGTGTCCTCCCATGCAGTTATTCAGGAATAACTATGTCCGATTAGTTATTCCTAACTAATTTCATGTGTACACATGCCATTACTATGTTGAATGTGTGTTAAAAATTTGGGGGATTTTTCCATTATTTATAGATAGAAGACCTGATTCTTTACTTCTTGCCTCTTGAGTAGTACTCTCTATCTGTGCAAACTAGATGAACAATGCCACCATTCTGATTTGCTAGTGTTTCACACCCATTTTTACCTGGGGAAATTACTACAAAAGTCAGCGGCAAATCCAACTCTGAGATACTCAGAGTCCAGATACATAGCTTCACTACACTAAATAATCTGCTTTTATATATTGCTGAGAAACTGTTCAAGGAAACCTGACAACATTTCTACATCCATCTAAAACCTACTGATGGAAAAGGCCATGCTATATCCTATAAATATGCCTCATTTAGTCTTTAGCTACCTCATGTTTTCTACTTTTGTCATTTTCCATAAGATTACATATGGAGACAGGAAAAATGGTTTAACCATCACAAAATCTTGCAGAAAATATCAAGGTCATCTCCATTCTCCACAGAAATAAATTCCCTTTAAAGCAAGGGTTTTGAGCTATAGTGATATCATTGTTTCATGACACCATAAAAATTTATGAAAGTGGAGTTATATTTCAGAATCTCATTCTACAACTTTAACAATTGTTTAGAGTTTATAGATAATGCCACCAGTTTATTGGTGCCTGCAGCATGCTAATGTGGTCATCTTAGTTTGCTTGCTTTCAGTGCCTCCTCTTAGTTTAATTCTTATCCATTTTCAATATGCTATTGACTTAAAACGTATTAATAATAGATTTAGCTTTCTCTTTTTGGTTTATTTCATATTAATAATCAGTTATATATGAAGAGAAGTGCTCTGCTGAATTTCTGACAAAAATAAGAATTTTAGTACCTGCAGGATTCTCTCCCTTAATTATTCACTTTAAATGTTATCATCAGATTATTTTTATTTTAAATTTATTTAGATAAAGGAACATAGTTACATAAAGATGTGCTGTTTTACTAATTGATCTGATGTTAGTCAGTTATGTTAATCAGTATTTTAAAATTACCATATTCTATTCTAAAATCAAATATGATCTATTATTAAAATAGTAGTTTTAAATAACAATTTTCTGGGGTAACATACCAAGTAACCTTCTTATTCCTGAAAAGAATGGTTCTATGTTTACCTACTGATGGTTAAAAATATATCAGTCATTCATTATATATATCGCATAGATCTGCACACACGTAAGCTACCATTTCATTTTAACAACATGATACATTAAAAACAATCTTTCCAGTCTGAAGCACTAAATATCAATGTGATTACTGAGCTATATGGTGTTTCCATTTCTTTTTATCTTGTGGATGATTTTTTGTATCATTAATTATTTTACTGCTGACAGATTGTTGCAATATCCTAAAATGTGATTCCTTCCCTACTGAAAGTAATTTTTATAAAGCTCATGCCCACTGTGATCACAATACTATTGATTTTAGTGATCACAGATGTCCCACAATCAAATCTGAAAAAGAGTCTACAGGAGCTTTATTTAATTATTGTTGTGGTAGCATACTGATGATTAGATGGACTTGACAAAAACATTTAAAGGTTACAGACACACAATAATTGTAACTCCTAACTTATGCCCCAATTCTTCAGTCTGTTGTGCACTGGTGTAAGGGTCTGCCTAGGTGTAGCATTTTACAGGATTGGGACCTTCCAATATTTTTAGATTAAGTAATAGTAATATTTTGTACTTACATAGTGCCTTTTATATGAGGAGCCAAATATTACATGGCCTCAACTATCCTATGAACTAGTACCACACTTCTTAGATAATAGTATGATACTGATCAAAATTTTTTAAGGCCAACATTTTCAAAAGGGGCCACTAATTTTGAATGCTCTAATTTCTGAATGGCCAATATGAGATTCCTGGGGCCTGATTTTCAAAGGTGCTGAGTGCCATCAGTACCAATTAAAAAAAAAATCAGACCATCCAAACACTCATCAGGTTAATTGTTGAGTTAGCAATGTGATAGCATTGCTATCACAGCATAGCAAATTAAAATAGTAACAAGAACATAACTGAGAAGCAGGTTTTCTGCACTACAAATTTTCATTTGCCTCCCCCAGGACCTTAACTTAGAATCATCTTTTGTAGAATCTTTCCTGAAGCTCAGTATACCTGCAATGCTCTATTTCCTATGATTCCAGAGAACAGTAGGTGGAAAGCATGGAATGCACTGTTTTCGTACATCTTGCTGCCTATGACAAATTTTCCAGTGATATGATCATCTGCTAAACAAAACAAAAACACATCAGATAATGATTTCCATAAATAACCAGATTATCAGAATAGTTACTAAGAATTAAGAATGTTACCAGTGGAGCTGGAACAAGAGTAGCAGAAACCTTAGTTTTTAGAAATATGATTTATTTGTCCTCTGCTGTTCAAGTAACTTAATAAATGTTCAGTCCAACTACATACATAAAGGTCCAAATCCTTTCTCACTTATACCAATGCAACTGCAGTGACTTCACCCAGAGGCCTTGCTCCTGCAAACAATTATTAATCCTTCTGACATTCAGCTTTTCATCCTTTTTAAAAGAGAAATAAAACGCTATCACCAGTGTTATGACACCTTCTTATGACATAGTTC
Organism: Chelonoidis abingdonii; assembly: GCF_003597395.2. Classification (NCBI taxonomy): domain Eukaryota; kingdom Metazoa; phylum Chordata; order Testudines; family Testudinidae; genus Chelonoidis; species Chelonoidis abingdonii. The sequence continues at coordinate 51,604,736 of NC_133771.1, forward strand.
CATGTTCTTTTAAAAAAAAATGTTGAAATGCCAGTAATTCAATAGGACTTCTCATACGCATAATGTACCTCATGTTATAGACAGTGCCAAAGATTCTCTGAAAAAACTCAGCATCCAGGGCCAGCTCCAGGCACCAGAGCAGCAAGCAGGTGCTTGGGGCAGTCAACAGACAGGGGCGGCACGTCTGGCTCCCTGGCGGCAATTTGGCTGCAGTTGCCGGCAAAGAATGAAGCGGCGGGGTGACAGAGCTGCTGCCGAAGTGCTGCCAATCGCAGCTTTTTTTTTTTTTTTTTGCCGCCGCCAACTTGGGGTGTGGCAGGTAGAAAACGCTGAGAAGCGCCTGTTCTAGCAGACACTTTTTACTTGCATTACATCATAAACATTTGTCCTCCACCTTGTCAGCAGATCAAGTCTACACGTGAAAATGCCCAGAGTTGGCTTCCAAGATGAAGTGTTTGCCCACTAAACAAATAATGAAAATTCAGAGTAAAAATGATTATTAAAAAGCACTGTAATTACCCTTCCCTCAGCCTGAAAAGTGACTGTTGTAATAACTTAGGGTTCGGTATATATTGCCAATATTGTATTTGGTAATACTGCATATTAATAATCACACAGGCCGTCTTTCTTAATCGACCCATACAGTATGCCTGATCTTCAGTCGCAGCTGGGGTTTTTGTTTCACATTAGTAAAAAATATGGTTCTGTAGAAAATGTATGCTCTCAGTGACATCTCTCTACCGATATAGAAATCACATGAAATTGGCAACTGACAATTTGGCTAGACAGTAGAGTATAATAAACTCTAATCGTAAGGGAAGCCGGGTACTGCCTTCTCAGAGGATCACCAGAGACAATATTGTGACTATCGGATTACATTTCACCTTGTTCACCCATGCTCTTTCACTTCTTTCTCGCAGTAGCAGTTTACCTCCAGCCAGGTACTGCGAGTATCAAACACAAGGAGAAGGGAGACAGGTGCTTGTTGGCAAATTGCGGTACTGTCTCTGAGTCTCGCGCTTTCTCTCTACTGGTAGTTTCAGTGGCCGATATTGCTTGCTCCTGTAACCAGTTTCTTAATCACTCCCTTAGTCCTGGGGAGGGGCAAGGTGGAGAGGTAGGGACCATGCCGCCTCTACTCAGGATCCAACCCAGGGGCCTGGGATGTGGTGAACCACTGACTAGAGTTCTCTCCTGGTTACTTCCCTCATAACACCGTCACTAGTGAAGGGCTTCTCGCCTCGCTCTATACAAGCCTGTGCCCTTGCTAGGTTCGGTGGCTCCAATCCACCGAAGCACTCCTCCAAACCTCTATTGCTCTTGGTACAAACTGCTCTCTCTGCAAGCTGCACCTGCCCAATCAACCTCTCCTTTCACGACCACGCCTTGTCTGACGAAGCAGGGGTTTATATCCATGACTGGAGTCAGGTGCTCTAAACTGAGCAGGCTCAGTCTTGCTCTAACGTGAGTCAAGGTGCTCTAATTGGCCACAGCTGTTATAGTTACTTCTCAAGGCAAAGCTACCTCCTTCGGCAAGGGAAAAGGCCCCCATGCACAACCACTTAAGACCTGCACACTCCCCCACCTGGGCCATCCTCGTACTCACATATCCCCTCTCCCGCATGCTGAAACAAGAGGTGGGCTAACTCGGGGACGAAAGAGGCAGTGTTTGTGTGAGAGGACCAGCAGCGTTGCCAGTGTGGCTTCCAAGCCTATGCTGGAACCGAACAATGGAAAGGTGGCAAGAGAGGAACCACCAACGTCATCCTGGCGTTTCTTTCACTTGTTCTAATGGCATCCACTGGAGGGGGCGTGATCAGTCCACAAGGGTAAAAACCGACGCTCCCAGGCGAATATGTAGCGAGAGTCTCCATAGCCATTTTACGCCAGACATTCCTTTTTCAACAACAGGTATTTTTTGATTGGTTCCCTGGGGAGGAGCTTCGATGGGTACAAGATGGGGTGCTCCTCTCCCTGCCATCGGGAAAGGACGGCACCGAGAGTCCCAACTCGAGGCGTTCGATCCCTGCAGGATGAATTCCTCTCGAAGTCTTGGGGCAGAGTACCGGATGGCACAATAAGGCTGTCCGCAAATCTGCAAACGCTGCTTCCAGCCGATCTGTCCAATTACTATCTCGGGTGCCCCGAGCTTTTATCAATCGTCAATGAGCCCCGCTCTTGTGGAAAATGAGGATGAAATCTCCGATAGTATCCACTATAACCAAAATGCTCTGACCTGACTTCTTGCGGATTGGGTCGAGGCCAATAGTGTGTATGCATCCACCTTGTCATTGGGGCTTCACCACCCCTCTCCGCTATGAATAAGCCAGAGATATATCTGGCCTCAGCGTAGTCTATCAGCTTTAGAGGTAGGGTGAGACCAGCTTTCGCCAAGCGTCCAGCATGCTTCACTTGTCCGTGTTCCCAAATCAGGGCTAGATGTATAACATAGTCGTCAGAAAATAGGCGGCA
>NC_133771.1:51614678-51621343 GCF_003597395.2 Chelonoidis abingdonii
TGGAGTCAGGTGCTCTAATTGGCCACAGCTGTTCTAGTTAATCTAAAGCAAACCTTCCTCCCTTGGCAGGGAATAAGGCCCCCTGCTAACACTCTTATGCTGCCCTCTGGCCATGCTGTATCACAGGCTCCATTATCCCCAGTCACTCCTCTTTACCCTTTCACTGGCCACAGCTTCACAATTGGAAGAATCCAGCAAGGAAACCCTGCTCTCCTCTCCATGGCCAGAGTCACAACCTAAGCAGCACCAGGCAGAGGGCTAAGGATTTTTACTCTTCCACATTCTCCTGAATGGCCAAATAAGGGCTGTGACAATCTATCCCTAAGTAAAGAATTGCACTGATGCACAAGGGAGAATCGAACACAGATCACTCTCTCTTAGTTGGGTTGGCTCCATAGTGTGAAATGGAGTAGAAAGCAGCACAAAGATATGTCACTAAAATAAGCAGATAAGATGCCAAATACACACAGAAGATAGATCTATTGAGTAAGAAGGTGCCAATTTTACAAAGTTACATCTCAGTTTGTGTAAGCTCACTTCAAGCACAATATTTTAGAGAAAAATGTCTCTCCCCTGTAAAATACATTGGATTTGATTCATGGCAAAGTTTGATTTTTAAAAAAATATGAAATCTTTTGCTACCTGATCCTTTTGTAGGAGCATGTTCTCCTTTCCTCCTCTGCCTGATTTAGCAGGACTGAAAATAATTAATTTCATGTATCTGGCAGTAACTAAAACATATATTCCAGAATTACAAGAGTCTCCAGGAGTTATATATTCCTTTGGCTTTTTAGCACTGTTGAATACACAGCTTTTTTCTTCCATCACAAAAGAGCTAAATATTTGGCTGAGACTAAACAAGATTAAATAATGACAGGATTATCTGACTTGAGGGAAAATGTAAATTATTTACACATTTGGTTACAAAGCAAAGAAAAGTATTAAATTCAGAGCTAAAGAAATTCAGCAGAGAAAAGACTATTCCAAGAGCATTAATATTAGTTCTTTGGGCCATATACTGCCCTTAATCTGCAAACACTGCTGTCAAAGGAAATGGTACATGTACAAGGGGCTCTATATGGCTGTTAAACAACTGTATATAGGTTGAGCCTGTGCACTACTGTACGTTGTAAGGCACTAAATGGATTAGAATAATCTTGTGTGGGCCGTTAGATTGAGAGGTTTGTTTTTTTGTTAAGGAATTCCTAGTTTTGGGTTATGGTCAATTTTTTTATCCCTTTCAGGTGTAATATATCTGAAATTCAGGTTACCAGGAGCTCATTCAGGTTTGAGAGGGCAGATCAATGTTGATTTACACAATTTTAATATATAGCCCTTTATATTAATTTTAAAGCATCGTTCAAGTGCTAATATTACCAAATATCAGAGGGGTAGCCGTGTTAGTCTGGATCTGTAAAAGCAGCAAAGAGTCCTGTGGCACCTTATAGACCAACAGACGTATTGGAGCTTGAGCTTTCGTGGGTGAATACCCACTTCGTCGGATGTATCCGACGAAGTGAGTATTCTCCCACGAAAGCTCATGCTCCAATATGTCTGTTAGTCTATAAGGTGCCACAGGACTCTTTGCTAACATTACCAAAGTGAATCCTAGCTGAACTCTGGAACATTGAATAATGGTTTCAATAAACAGTATAAAAACTCTCACTCCAATCCTTCAAACGCGTAAGCACATGAGTAGCCTTATACATGTGACTAATCCCATTGAGTACACGTACATAATGTTACTCATGAATTGGGTCCATGTATGGTATTGTAGACAAATCTGCTATGACAAAAGGAGCCATTTCACATTTAAAAAGTCTCTTTAGTCCTATTAAATAAAGCAAATACATATAAAATACTACAAAATTAATTAGAAATGCATTGTTACTCTTGGATATATAGCTAAATATCATAGCTAACATTTATACCTAGAGACATACAATCCCACTGGACTTCCCTAGGCGCCAACTCTGTGGGTGCTTTGGGGCTGGAGCACCCTCTGGGAAAAATTAATAGATGCTCTGCAGCCACCGGCAGCCAACTCCCCCCCCCCCCCTTTCTCCCGCCACTGAGCATGCCGTGTCCCTGCTCCTCTGTCTACCTCCCAGCACTTCCCACCACCAAACAGGATTTTCCAGGAGGGAAGGGGAGGAGCGGGGAAGTGGAGTGCTCAGGGGAGGAGGTGAGGAAGGGGGCGGAGACTTTGGGGAAGAGGTGGAATGGTGGTGGGGTGAAGGCGGTGGAGGGACAGGGCCAGGGGCTGGGATGGGTTCAAGCACCCACCAGGAACAGTGGAAGTCGGTGCCTATGCTGACTTCAGTGGGGATACATGGGTATCAATGAAGGCAGAGTTTGGCCCCATAATTTCCACTTCTTTTTAGGAATAGTGAGTGAAATTTTCACAAGCACCCAAGTGATATAGGAGCCTAAGTATCATTTTCAATATATAAGACATTAGGCGCCTAAGTAATGAAACTTAAGAGCTAAGTGCTTGTCAGTCTTGCAAATATGACCTAGGCCTTCAGTAGCAAAATCAATTGTAAAATTATCAAAATGGCACATCTATCATGACACCGACCCTCATACACTGTACCCCTGCAATTTTAGAAATAGAAATGTCACCCACAGCGGAAAATCTTCAACTTTACAATTGTGAACTGAAAAAAAACATCCTTTTTGATCCACCCAGGGTGAATATACTATGTTAATGGATCGTTAATTATGGGAGGTGAAGGGGATTAGAACTTTACACTGCTGGAAGGATTATACTCAGTTGTGCTGCTTCACTCTAGTTAAATTGGAGTATTATCTGTGATGTGCTAAGGACACATGGAGTTCATGACTAAGTGTGCTTTTTGGTATTTTTATAAATCCCAAACAAATAAATAGAAAACTAATGTATTATAAAATGGGATAGAAACAGGATAATGTATGAGATTTGATACCCAAAATGTCCTTCTGTTTTGATAGTTTTATTTAGTACTGATTTTGGTTTTCAACTCCTCCATCATCTATTATTTACATGATTTTCATGAGAGTTGAAAGGAATATTTATTTAGAGAGGTGCAGGGTAGAAAGTTATTGATCACAGCAGGCTCCTGAAGCAATTGTACTAGACACAGATTGTAATTACTGAATACTATACATTGGTTCATGAATTAAGGGAACAACCAAGTACAGAACAAAAGGCTTGCAGTAACTAAATTGTTGCAATTCAGCTTTATCATCACAGCATGGGTAAACTGCATTTCAGTACAGACTCTGTCCTCATTTCCACTCCTTAATAAATAGTATTTCAGGAAGACGTCTTGCCAACTGCTGATTCTTTTTTTTCCCAAACAGGTTTTATGTGTTTTCAAAGTATTAGACAAAAGGTGCCATTAAATTACACTTTATTTAAGGAAAGCATACAATTAAGTATACGTCTGGAACCCAAATGCCTGTACTGCATAATTAAGTTTTTGTTGCGCATGAAAACAAACATTTGTGTTTCAAACTTTGCTACTAGGGAGAAAGAATAATATGACATTGTAGTTTGCCATTTTCCTGAAATGTTGGCTGAAACAATGGGTAGTGGGTTGCTAGTGTGATACAGTATCATGAACTGGTAGTAGCCACTCCATATTTAAAGTTGATGCTATTTTTTCTTTATTACACTACTATATATGCAACATATTTCATAACCCTACACAGATTAAGTATTCCAATTCTATTCACGAAAAAAATATTCTATTTCAGCAACATTTCCTACTACACAGGTTTATTGACTTAATGCATCATTGGACTACATCACTTTTGAAGTCTTCACTACAAATTTTAACAAAATATATAAATATGACAGTATTCATCTAGCCTTATATTTCCACTATTGAACTAAACAAGGCAGCAACATGAAGAATGGGTGGGCAGAGTATATTGTGAAAGGGGAGAGTGAGTGATGAATGAGGTTACATCACTGAAGAATTGGCTAGATCACTTCCCTTTTTAAAAAAGTATATGGAGATATACCTATCTCATAGAACTGGAAAGGACCCTGGAGGGTCATCGAGTCCAGCTCCCTGCCTTCACTAGCAGGACCAAGTACTGATTTTGCCGCAGATTTCTAAGTAGCCATCTCAAGGATTGAACTGGCAATCCTGGGTTTAGCAAGCCAATGCCCAAACCACTGAGCTATCCCTCTCCCCAAATAATTTCATTTTTGAAAAGGCAAAAATTTTGTAAGAAGATCACTGTGTCAAGGTGTGACCTAGACTCCACTGAAACATATCACTTTCATAGTTGTGAACTTTTAAAACATTCCTACTTTAAATTATCTTGCCTGTGCAAGAGATCAACTGATTCATAATTTTGCTTTTAACAGAATCAAAACAAACATAAAATGGTCTAATATAAGCTAGCAAGATTACACTATGTTATATCCATATAAAAACAATGACCCTGCTGTCACTAAAGTTAAGTTCAAAATTTCTGCTGCATTGAAAGGGAGCAGAATCAAGCCTCAGTTTTGTTTTCCATTTATGTAATTTGCTTTTTCTTCTGTCACAATATGCTTTTCCTTAAATTTGTTGGTAATCATCATTCTTATGTCACTTGCTTTATACACTCAGAATTTGTTTTGTGGGACAGGTCAACAATTCCATTTTTATTTTGAAAAAAAAATCAAACTTTTGTTTCAAAACCAATTTTTGTTTTAAAATTTTCATTTTGTATATTTTCATTTTACATTATTTTATGACATGTCAGTAGTCATGTAATATCACAGTCAATTCATGTATTATAATAGGATCTGATAGTACACTGAGGACTAGATTCACAAAGAAACTTGATTGTGGTGACACTGTAGAAAAGACACTAGGATTCACAGTGGATATATAACGTTAAAAAACAATTTCACAGGATCCTGGGACTCCCAGCTCGCAGATGAGTGCACTAACCACCAGGCTACAGAGTCACAGTCCCTGAGAGGGGAAGAATTTAAGACACTCCAATATCTCCCATTGGCTAAATTGGGCAGGGAGCTACTTAGCATGATGGTTTATGTGAATCCCCTTCTGCAATGCTTAATCTCTAATCTGTGGCAGGGAGATGACTCACCCATGCAGTACCTCCTGCTGGTTGTCCAGGGAATCAGCTCTCTTCCAGCCCTGAAGCACCCTCTGTCAGCTGGCGTCTCTCCTACCACTGGCCCCATGTCCCTCCCAGACCCTGGTGCCCTTTCCCCCCAGGTGTTCTTCTCATGGCAGTACCCCCTCTGTCTGGGTCTCCCCTCCCTGGGGAACCCCCAACCCCCTATCCTCACCTCTCCTCAGTGGCTACTGCCAGTCATCATCAAGCTCCCATTCACTGGTGCAGATGGCAGTCTGTAAACCACTCATCATCAGCAAGGGGGGTTGGACTAGCTGCCTCTGCCTGTTCCTGGGTTGCCCCTCTGCAGCCCTAGTACCCTTTTGTGGGTCTTTTATTCAGCCTGCAGCTTTGCTAGGCTGGAGCTCCCCAGCTCCCTCTGCCCTTCCCCAGCACTGCTCCACCCTAGGTATCCTTCCCAGCTCTCAGGCAGCCAGATCCTTCTCTCTCTGAAAGCTAGAGAGAGAGTGTCTCTTTTCAGCTTCTGGCCCACAATCCTCTTATTAGGGCCAGCTGGGCCCCGATTAAGCTGACCACAGCTGTGGCTGCTTTCCCAGTCAGCCTAGCTTTCCCCACTGCAGCCCTCTCCAGGGCTGCTTTATCCTCTTCAGGAAGGAGGAGGGTGACTATCCCACTATATTATCCTTTCATTGTATAGGGAGCCTGGGCCAGTGGTGGGCAACCTGCGATCCGTGAACTGCATGTGGCCTGTCAGGGAAATTCGCTGGCAGGCTGCCAGACAGTTTATTTACATTTGCACAGCCACCCGCATCTCCCAGTGGCTGCAGTTAGCTGTTCCTGGCCAATGGCAGCTGTGGGAAGCAGCGGCCAGCAAGTCCCTGTGGCCCATAATGCTTCCCACAGCTCCCATTGGCCGGACATGGTGAACCACAGCCACTGGGAGCTGTGGGGGGCAGTACAAACATAAACAAACTGTCTGGTGGCCATCCAGCAGATTACCCTGATGGGCCGCAGGTTGCCCACCACTGGCCTAGGCACTGAATTCAGGCTTTGTGAATCCCACTGATTTCTAGGCTCCTAAAAATTAAGCATGATGACACTCAGAGCTTGTCTATACTACAAAATTAAGTTGACTTTATCTAATTCGACCTTGAGCCCCTGAATTAATGAAGTCAATTGTGCGTGGCCACACAATGTTCATTGTTTCAATGGAGTGTGTCCTCACTAGCAGTGCCTGCATCGATGCACAAAACAGTGCATTATGGGTAGCAATCCCAAAGATCAATTTGCCACAGTTTGTTTTGGGAAGTTTGTGCAATGCTTCATGGGACCAAAACATTGTCGCAGGGGAGAATGGGAACATTGCATTGGTATCCCATGATGCACTGTGCTCCCCTCGTCATATCAATGGAAAACAACCCAGAGGATTTCATGCCTTAAAACCGCTGCATGTACTCCATAACCCCAGAAGCATGTATCATAGCTTTCCTATTCAGATTTGAACCTTAGCGTTCATAAACTGAGAAGCTAGAATAAACTCCTCTAAGCTTAATTACCAGCTTAGATCTGATATCGCT
>NC_133771.1:51621625-51657467 GCF_003597395.2 Chelonoidis abingdonii
CCCTCCCACAAATTCCCTGGTGCTGCAGAGATTCACCCTCCGTAGATCTAACACAAAGAGAATTTCCCTCCCTTTTGTTCCTTAGCCTACCCAGAGAGAAAAACTCAAACAAGTCTTAAAAAGAAAGCTTTATAAGAAAAAGAAAGAAAAAACACATGAACATGATCTCTGCATCAAGCTGACAATACACAGGGCTTTGCTTAAAAGAAAAATATGAATAAACAGCCTTATTCAAAAAGAGATACAATTTAAACATTCCAGCAACTACACACATGTAAATACAAAAAAACAATAACAGCCTATTGTTTTTTCTATCTTTGCACGTACAACTTTGAAACTGACGATTAGAAGCTTACAGATAGAAAAGATCCCCTCTCATAGCTGAGAGTCAGACAAAAGACACAGACCCAAACATTCCCTCCCTCAGCTTTGAAAAAATCCTGTTTCCTGGTTGGTCCTCTGGTCAGGTATTTGGTTCTCTTTGTTAACCCTTTACAGGTAAAAGAAACATTAACCCTTAGCTATCTATTTATGACAGCATGGAGCCTGCTCAGTTGTGCTCTGTTGTTGTGAGCACCTCAAACACCTCACACCTTCTCCTGCAGTATTTCCAGAGCTGAAGTAAGGCTCACCACGTGGAACATACCAATTTCCTGCAAGCAGCCCTGCTGCAAGCCATTGAAAAAAAACAATGTACTGTTGCTGCTGGCAGTCACAGAGCAGCTGTACTCTGTAGAGCACCATTTCTGGTCCAGTGAAACACTTACTGGTGGGACTGCATCATTTTGCAGGTATGGGATGAGAAGCAGTGGCTGCAGAACTTTCGAATGTGGAAGGCCACCTTCTAGGAACTTTGTGCAGAGCTTTCCCCTACCCTGCAGTTCAGCAACACAAAAATGAGAACTGTTCTGACAGTGGAGAAGCGAGTGGTTGCTATTTGGAAGCTTGCAGTGCCAGACAGTTACCAGTCAGTGGGGAATCAATTTGGAGTAGGTAAATCAACCGTGGGAGTTGCTGTGCTCCAAGTTTGCAGGGCCATTAATTGACTTCTGCTATGAAGGGTAGTGAGTCTAGGACATAGTAGATGGTTTTGCCGCGATGGGGTTCCCTAATTTCAGTGGGGCGATAGATGGCATGCATATTGCCATCTTGGCACCTGACCACCTTGCCAAAGAGTACATAAACTGACAGGGATACTTTTCAGTGGTGTTGCAAGTGCTGGTAGATCACCCAGGGCATTTCACCGACATCAGGGTAGGATGGTTGAGAAAGGTTCACAACACACACATCTTGAGGAACTCAGGTCTGTTCAAAAAGCTGAAATCCGGGACTTTCTTTCCAGACCACAAAATTAATATTGATGACATTGAGATGCCTATAGTTAACCTGAGGTACCCAGCCTACCCCTTGCTCCCATGGCTCATGAAGCCATACACTGCCCATCTGGATAGCAGTAAGGAATGGTTCAACTATAGGCTCAACAAGTGCAGAATGGTGGTTGAATGTACCTTTGGTCATTTGAAAGGGTGCTGGAGAAGTCTATTAACAAGGTTAGACCTTAGTGAGGAGAATATCCCCATGGTTATAGCTGCCTGCTGTGTGTTCCATAATATCTATGAAAAAAGGGGGGAAATTTTCCGCAGGGGTCAACAGTTGAGACAGGTCACATGATAGCGATTTTTGAACAGCAAGACACGAGGGCAATAAGAAGAGCACAGCAAGGGGTGCTCCATATCCACAAGGCTTTGAAAAGCTGTTTCAATAATGAGTCACCATAATATGAGCTGCTTGTCTGCACTGTGCTTTCCCAAACCTTCACCTGGCTTGTATCACTGTCACTGTAAAGCCAACCCTCCATCCAAGCCCACTGCTTCTACTCAGTAAAGAGCATTTATTTCTTAAATCCATTTACTTGATTTAACAAACATAAGTAGAGAGGGAGAACAGAAAAAAAATATAACTTTGGGGAAAAGGGGTTGTAAAGTTGGAACGGGAGAAACATTTTCAGGTGTGTACTTTTAATCAGAACTTCCCCTAAGCCACCCTATGTGATATCAGTGTCCTGAGGGTAACAGAGGCAGAAAGGAAGGAGATGCTGCAAGTGTCTGGGTATATACCCTGTCCTTATGCTGCTATGCTGTGTACCACAATGATGCCAGCTGAATTAATTCAGGAGTTGTGTGGGAAAGTGTCCTACCATGGTGGAAGAAATAAGACTGCCCTGTCCAGAAACCTTTTGCAAAGGATTGCAGAGTACATCCACGAAAGTTTCCTAGAGATATCCATGGAGGTTTCCCAGGTTATCCCAGTCCACATAATGTGACTTTTCCAGGGGCCACCCTCTGCATAACCGGAGTGACCTCTTGTAAGCAGAGAACCACAGCACTTCACTTTTTTCTGCACAGTAAACATGCAATACCACCAAATGTGTGTGCCTGCTAAAGTTTAACTGGACTTTCATTGTAATTGTATACCCACGAGAGGTGCCTTCCCTGGCATCATGGTCAGCCACCGTGATGTCCTGCAACCCACAGGATTCCAGGGTTAAAAATATTTCCTGGTTCTTGGGGAGAATGGATTCCACCACTCTCCTGTCTCCCATTCTCCTCCTCCTCTTCCTCATCTACCATATCATCCTCCTTATTGTCCCAAGACTCACAAACCTGTGAGGTGTCCATGTTGCTTGTGGGGGTCCTGGTAGGATCACCCCCGAGAATTGCATGCAACTTGTTGTAGAACTGACATGTGTAGGGGTTCAGCACCAGAACGACTGTTCGCCTCCCTTGCCTTCTGGTATGCTTGGCTACGTTCTTTTATTTTCATATGGCACTGCTGCATGTCCCTCGTGTAGCCCTTCTCCCCCATTCCCTGAGAGATCTTTGCACAGATGTTAGTGTTTTCTTCTGCTGGATCAGAGCACAGACTCTTCTCCCCACACAGTGATGAGATCCACCACCTTCTGTGTAGACCACACTGGAGTGCATTTGGGGCGTGTAGTCTCCATGATCACCTGTGCTCAAGCTGGCACTCTCTCAATGTTGATCAAACAGGAAATAGGAAATCAAAAGTTCTGTGGGCTTTAGCAGGGGAGGGGCTGTTTCTTGTGTATCTGGCTGCAGTGCAGCAGAGTTGAGAATGATCTCCACAGTGGTCACAGATGAGCATTGTGGAACACCACCTGGAGACCAAGTTAGTCAAATTACATAATGCTGTGTCTGCACTACCTCTTGGCCCATGAAAATCAAACTAAGCACTACGCCTTTCACAGAGGTGGATTACAGAAGTCGACATCAGAGAAGGCTTAGGTCGACGTAAAGGACCTGGTAGTGTAGACACATACATCAACATGTCGACTTAAGGTGACTTCCTTTGACCTAATTCTGTAGTGTAGACCAGGCCTAAATATCAGCATGCCTAAATTCCTTTATGAATCTAGCACTGCTATTTTTACTAATGTGCCATGAAGTCATAAAAATTAATATTTTTATACACAATTTAATTTTTCCCCCAATTTTTCTTTTCATTTTGAAAGAAGTTCACAGGAAATTTGTCAAATGAATTCAATTTCATCAAAAATGCTTTTGATGAAATGGTATTTTCCAATGGAAATATCAGTGGAAATTTTTGACTAGCTCTACTCTAAAATATATTAAATACTACAGAATAAACATTGGGAAGTTAGATGGCCTATTTATTCTAGTAACGTTAGATGGATATTTTCCACTCCTCCCTCCTATTAAATGGAAAGGATTTTCATGTCACTTTCTTGAAATACATAAACAAAAGGTTTCTAAAAAGTGAAAGTACAAATTGGCATTGGCTACTTAGCCATTCCTACACTACCTGGATTGTGTTTTTGCAGTTGTTAACACTAACTGTAGCCCTTAATCAATTTCCAGGCCTGAAAGCCGTTAAATAGCAGAATCTTTTCAATATTTGAAATACATACAGGGCAATGCCCATAAAATGATTAAACCCTGAAATTTCTAACCTTTTAATTGATTAGCAAGTTTCCCAACTTTTAGATTGCTGTAAAATTAGGAGTAAAACATTAAAGACTCAAAGAGACATGCTGCGCAGTGGGACTTCTTAGCTGAGAGCAAGCCTTGCAGTGCTACCTTCCTGATTAAGATACCACTCAGTAGGGAATCTGTTTTGAACTCTTTATGCTGAAGAAATAGATGCTGTGGGAAATATTGATTACATTCTACTAAACAAATTGCAGCAAGTTTTAAAGTTAAAGACCAGTAAATAATCATAAGAACTAATTAACGAGTATAGTGGGTCAAGATTTGAGGAAGTGTGAGAGGTGAAGAAAATAAGAAATAAGTATGACAGCAGAAACTGCCAGGCCAAGAATTAATTTAAAGAGGGACTTAAGAGGTTTATTGGAAAGTATTTTTCCCCCCAGAGGACTGGGGAGGGGAGGGAAGAGGTGGGATGGGAGAGAAAGAAAAAAAATAGCTAAGGAATTTAACATAAGTATAAGATTTTGAAGTAACAAGAATATAATCACAGACAGGGACAGAATCAACCAAAAATAGATGGGTCCAAAAATTCACAAGACAAAAAAGTAAAATTAGTAGCAAAAGAAGGCTGATTAAAAAGAAAGAATATTTGGGAAAAAAAAGGCTAATACATCTGAAATAATAGTTTTGTGTACTCAGGAAAAACAGTATAAATAGTACTGTATAGGACAAAAGATTGTAAATGAAAGAAGTAGAGGAATTTACCTCAGTATATATTCATTATCTGAACTACATTTGTGCCTTTATATATTATTCTATTATGTATACATGACATGTTTAATAACTATGATTACCTGTGAACTATAAGATGATGATTCTACCATATATTGCATGCAATTTTTCCACAAAATTCTCCTTGACTTCATGCATGAATTGAGTATAGGATATGTGACTACTAGATCAAAACTTTATTAGGTTGTTTAGTCACTAGAAACTTGGAAATACTTAGTGTGTAGAAGATCACCATGGTGGACATCACAGTGCCCTTCAAGAACAGGACCCCGGCCTTCCGCGGTGTCCGAGCTCGAAAGGTGGAGAAATATACCCCTCTGGCTGATACCTTGAGAGCTAAGGGTTACCAGGCTCAGATAGACACGCTGATCATTGGACCTCTGGCGCATGCGACCCCAGTAACGAGCAAGTGTTGCGAGAATGCGGAATTGGTCAACACTGCGTTCGGCTGATGCAGCAACGCATGGTAACAGACACCATCAGGTGGTCAAGGAACATCAGCAATACCACGAGGGATGAGCTAGAGTGCTGATAAGAAGCATTCATGAATTGTATTTTCTAAATGGACAACCTACCTAATTCTCAAGTACTGAGGGACAATCTTCAGTCATTGATATATTTTGCTTTCCACAACAAACTCTCTGTACAACTTTTCATGAGTGATGTACCCAAGTATTTGGATTCTAATATCTAAACTGTATTGTTAAATTTATTCACCTAAATTTGGGTTATTGCTGATTGTGCATTATATTTATCTTCTTACTTTTAAAAAAACTTTTGTATTTGTGGATATTCTAAGCACTCTACCCAGATGTACAGACACTCTTTTCTTAACCTGTGTACTATATAATTTCTTAACACTAGCTTTAATAAAAATTTTAAATCTCCCCCTTCTAGTGACTAGATAATTGAAAAAATGCCATGGCTACTACTGTCCTGAGCTATCCCTTGCTGCAGTCTGGAGCAACTCATACCAAGACCTCACAATGAGAGTAGGCTTGGTCTAGCACAGGGCTGGCTCTAGCCATTTCATTGCCCCAAGCACGGTGGCAGGCCGCGGGGAGCACTCTGCTGCTCGCCGGTCCCGCGGCTCCAGTGGACCTCCTGCAGGCGTCCCTGCGGAGAGTCTGCTGGTCCCACAGCTCTAGTAGACCTCCTGCAGGCGTGCCTGCAGATGCTCCACCAGAGCCACGGGACCAGCGGACCCTCCACAGGCACACCTGCGGGAGGTCCACCGGAGCCACCTGCCGCCTTCCCAGCAACCGGCAGAGCGCCCCCCAAGCACGCGCTTGGAGCGCTGGGGTCTGGAGCCGGCCCTGGTCTAGCAGCAGAAATTGTGGCCAGGGGAATTTCTTTCCCAAATGATGCTGAATAGCCAGAAAGGCAAGTAGGCTCACTACTCTGCAGGAGGTACCACTGGGTCTCTGTTCATCATCCTAACTGCCAAAAGATGGCACATGGGAAAAATAAACACTCTGCCTTCCCATAAAACTATTAGGAGGGAAGGGGTATAAACCCTAACAGTTCATTTCTTCCAAAAAACTTGCAATAGGAAGCAGTAATTTAGTGGTCTTGGAGACTGTTAAGGGAGTGTGACCCATGGAAGGTGGTGAGATTTGCTAACTGCTTTTGCAACTTGCACAACTCCTCAGCTCCCAAGTGATTATAAAGAGGTACTGACTCAACTCCCATAGTTAAATGTGAGGTATTTCACACAGTTCTAGTCAAGATCTCTGTTTATACATAACACATACACACACAAAATCCCACCCACATGTTAAAAGAGCATTATTAGGCTTCCAGTCAAGCACTCAAAAGTTGGAAAATGACAGATTTACAGATGCGTGTACAACCTTCATTCTGCCCACCTGTGCAACCATTCTGTGCACCAAATGATGCCTGAGCCTGTGGAAAAAATATTGTTACACCATTAAAGACAGGATCATAAGGCATACACAGCAGGGGTCTGAATTAAGGTTGCACAGGCAACCTTAATTTTTGTGTTTCCTAACTTCTCAGTGCTCTGAGCGCTTTGCAACCTAAGTACTGTTCCTTTAATGTGTGTCTGTGTGTGTTGGGGGGTAATTTCCTAGGGTTTCTTGTTTGTTACTGCTGGTTTGTTTTTAAAAAACAAATTCTATTATGTGTAACCAACAGCTCCCCCATAAATCATCAGTGGGATCTGAATCATGAAACTTCAGCATTATATCACAGATTGCTGTCACCTGAGACACTGGACTAGCTGGCAGGGGCCACAGTCAAAATGGGGAAGGCAGTTTCATAGAATCATAGAAGATTAGGATTGGAAGAGACCTCAGGAGGTCATCAAGTCCAACTCCCTGCTGAAAGCAGGACCAACACCAACTAAATCATCCCAGCCAGGGCTTTGTCAAGCCAGGCCTTAAAAACCTCTAAGAATGGAGAATCTATCACCTTCCTAGGTAACCCATTCCAGTGCTTCACCACCCTCCTAGTAAAATAGTGTTTCCTAATATTCAATCTAGATCTCCCCCAGTTTAACTTGAGACCATTGCTCCTTATTCTGTCATCTGCCACCACTGAGAAACCCCTCAGGTAGTTGAAGGCTGCTAGCAAATCCCCACTGTGGCAAACCCAGGACAAATGGCTACAAAGGGAGGGGTAGTAATTAGTCCCAGATGATTAAAAGGCCTCTCCTAATCCACTGAGGAGAGAGAACCATGGGGAAATAAGGTTCAGCTGGAAAAGAGGTTACCAGGGAACTAATTAAGTTCAGCTGGCTCCAACTGCTGGAGACCTTTTTAAACCCTCCCTGGCATGGAAGCAGGAGGGGAGAGTGAGAGAAGTAGGGAAGCTGCCAGCAAGTGAGGTGCAGTAAGGCTCTGAACCCTTCCAGCAAGGAAGGTTGTGCTGTGTCCCCAGAAGGGGAGAAAACAAGTACAAGGGACTGACTGAGGGAAGGATTAGCCAGCTCCTGTGCTACCTAGAAGGGTTTGCTTTGCCCAAGCCAGTGTCTTCAAGGCTAAAAAGGACTGAGCCTGCTGAGGAGAAGAAAGTACTTTGCCACACCACTCACTTTTCTCTTCTGCAGACTAAACAAACCTAGTTCCCTCAGCATCTCCTCATAAGTCGTGTGCCCCACCTCCCTTGACAGTTTAAAGCTGTCACCCCTCCACCCCCTTGCTCTTTTCTCTCCTATGTTCTTGAAAGCTGAAAGGCTAAAAGCAGCTCCCAGTTTAGGGATATAAAATCAGCCTTCCCAATCAAAGATGAGCAGTTGCAGTTTATCTTACTAGCTATGCTTGGAAAGGGAAGGAGGGACTTCTTTTTTCGATGCCCCCCCACCTTCAGAAACAAACCCATCTGCACCATTTAAAATGAGCTACATTGCAACTGGCCACAGAACTGGGGAATAAAATTTCCCAAGAGGCAGTCCATGTGCTGATGAGTTTGCATTCTGAGAACTGCCTGGATGGGACAGGGGAACCATCTGATTGGCTGGTCTTTCATAGGTGGCAAGTGGGGAAAGCAGCCAATCAAGCTAATGAGCGACACAGAAGTAGAGGGAGGAGCAGAGAAAGTTCACCGTCTCAGAGATATTCTGCTTCCCCGCATGGGCAACAGGATTACTCTTCTGTTCCTCCCTCTCCCTTTCTGCAACAACCAGCCTGGGTAGGGGGAGCAGGGACTCTGCTACAGTTTCCCCAGTCCTGGAAAGGGAAGTGGTGGGGGAAGAGCCCTAGGAGCTGCAGGCAGAGCACAAGTGAGACTGTGGCAGTAGACCTAATTTGGGAGAAGAATTGATATGGAAGGATGAGAGGCCTCCCACACACTTTTTTTTAGACCACTTTAAGCACTACCTTCCCTAGCCTACCTGCTATGAGACCATCTGCCTTGACTGTGATTCCTGATGAAATCATGTATTTCATTCCCCAGGAACTCATTGCCTTGCTTCCCTCCAGCCAGACCTCAGCTATCTTCTCCTTCACTCCCCTCCAGTGGTTCCTAAAACCAGTCCAAAGCTCAGTAATCTCTTTCTCCTCCCTCCCAACTTGTCACACTCTCCAGGAGTATTCTCATCCTCAAAATACCTTCTCCTCTGGACTTCCAGGAGCCAGCAGTGTTAGATGGCTGCCTGGACTTAGAGCTCCTGCTCAGCCCCACTAAAATCCATCCACATCAACTATACTAAGACCCTAGTTTTTATCTCTGGGTGTGTCATCCTGCTCTTCAATATCTTCGTTTTTGGCCACACACTGCACTCCTACCCAGACTCTCCACATCCTATGAAGAAGTAGAGGCTCTCCATCAGTCTTGTGCAGGGCGCTGCTCAAGGAGGAGACCTTGATAGGCCTGGAGTAAGTCTATAAAATGCCAAAGCAAATACTAGAAGAGCAAATCCTGATTAAGAAAACAGAAGATATTGCTGCAATTAAAGCCACAACTGCAGCACACCAGGTCAGTTTGCAGGAGCTATCTTCCAGGACTGGGGTGGCAGAAACTAGAATATCTACCTTACATGACAATGTGAGCTCTGTTAGGATCACTACAGGCCAGCAATATAATCCGATCCAAAAGCTGCAAGATAAGATCAATGACCTGGAGGGATCTAGATGAAATAATCTGGGAGTGGTCAGGTTCCTGAGGAAGCTGAAGAGGGCAGGCCAGTAGTTTTGTTTAAGATCCTCAGATAATGCCCAAGCCAAAGGTATCTATATTTAAATTCCTAAAACATAATGTAAATGAATCTATCCTTTGAAAAGCCCACATCAAAACAAAACAAAACAAAACAAAACAAAACAAAAACAAAGAAACCTTAGGAGGGATGGGCATAAAATACTGATATTTCTCAAGTACAGTCAGGATGTACCAAGGGGAAAAAAAAGCCCTGTTCAAAATGGCAAGAAAGTTGGCCAAGGAGAATGGACTGACCTACTTCATAGCCTTCCTGGCTATTTTTACAGTCAAGCAGGATGGCCAACCCCTTAGCTTTTGGAAACCTGAAGAAGCAGAAAATTACATCACCACTGTATCCAACAATAATGTTGTTGGGTTGTTGTTCTCATGGAGGTAAAGGAATCTGAAGACGTACCCCCCTCCATATACACCATCTTGTTCGGTGGGTCTAGCTTGGTTCTCTCTCATCCTCCCTGCCTCCCATTTTTTTTCTGTTGAGACTCCATCTTGGAGCTTGAGGACAGACACTAAAACTCATTTTAGTCTTCCCACTGCTGTGGGAGCCATATCAGGTAGGTAAGGTGCCCAAGGGATCTCCCTGTATTAGACAGAACTGCTGTTGGAATGGAATGACTCTGTGTTCGTGAGCTGACTCCATATAAGCTTGCATGTCCGTGCACACAACACGACCCAGCTATAACCCCTGCTGTGAGCTTGCTGGGGATTCTGAAATCAAAGTCCATTTTTTCAAAATTACTTCCTCTCTCAATTTTTACTGTGTTTACTTTTTATTTTCCTGCTAAGTATTTAAAGCCAAATGGAATCATTAGACATTCACAGTCTCAAATCAACATACCACATCCTACTGAGCAACAACCCAGACAAGTCTGGCTTCAGCAAAGCCAGTAACTATATTCTGTCCTCTCACATAAACAACAGGGAAAGGGTTGTGTGATTGATTTGCCTAACAAACTATATGAACTAGGGTTGGTCATCTCTCGATCCAGATCTCCTAAATCCCTGTTTAATAATGATTATTTTTGATTAATTCATTTGGTGGAGGGTGAAGGTTTGCTGTCTGATTGCCTTACTTACAGTGACTATAATATATTCAGTTTGTTGTAGCTAGTAAATATCAGGTGACATACCAAGGAATCATGGCAATGTTTCAATTCTTATGGGCCTTTAAACAGCCAGCTGGCAGAGGGCCATATTGTCATGACCAGGATATGGGCAGTCTGACTTAGTGGTCAGAACAGGGGTCAGGCCAGGTCAGGTCAGATACCACAAAGTCAGGGTCCATGGAAGGCCAGAGGGCAAAACTGAGAGTCTGGTGTCCAGAAGCATGAAGTGTAGGGTTACTGGTAGATCAGAGCCCGAGTCAGGCCAGAGGACAAACTAGATATCAGAAGACTGGCAAGGTCTGTTTAGCAAGTATCTCAAAGGATGCAGTCCTAAGCATGGTGAACCCAGTTACACAGACAACTTCCTGCCCTGCCCCTGTGCTAGGTTTAAATAGAAGTTATGAATGAATCAGAACCCCTAGCATTCCACCAATCAGCTCCCAGAACTGGGGTCCTTTATCAAGGTTCAGCTCCTATTCTGGTAATAGCTAAAAATCAGTGGGTGGCAGGTTGGCACTTACTAACTCTGAAGAGCCCTGTGGACCAGTGTCCAAAGCCTGGGGGATCTGACACGTATGCTGGGATTTTGGATCCACTTGTCTATAGGAGGCAGTGGAGCTGTTTTTTCTTGTTTTCCACCCTTCATATTTTTCTAGATTATCTACCAAAAAGATATCTGTCCTGTAGGACTCTGACCACGGGTGCACAGTTGAATGTGTCTTTTAGCCCAGAAAACCTATTTAAAATATATGTTGGGATGTTCAACCCTCCTTACTCTCCACCCCTATCTTTTTATTCCTATCTTTTACAGATATTGTGGGTTGAGAATATTCATTTATTTTGCATTCAGCACAGGGCAGAAAGGTTGTAAACATTTTGGTGGCAGCTCTCTAACCTGATCTTTTGTCCCACTCTAACTCAAGAGTGTTTGCTTCCTCACTCTTGTCTTTTCTTATGGCCCCCTGTTCTATCTCCTCTCAATCTTTTTACCACTTACAGTGGCAATAGATTAAGTGCTAACTCTTTATTAATTCCTCTACATGGCCATTAGCCTGGACTCTTCATCCTACCCATATCCCTGGGTCTCAGCAGGCATAGCATGAGATTCTTGTTGGAATGTCTAGCCTGTGAGTGCCTGCAGTATGTACAGGTGTTTTCTGGAACATAAAAGGAATCGATAAATCTGCAAAAATGGAAAAAAAATTGTATTGCCATTAAGCTGAAAGATGATATAATATCCTACAGTAAAACCATCTCATTTAGTCTAAGGCTGGAAAGCTTAAAAAAAAAGGCTGGATTGGTGATGATTTTAGTAATTACTTGGCCAAGGCTAAGGGCATGTCAAGCCTGTTCAATAAAAAAACAAACACACAAATTCTGTCAACTGATAAAGACACAGAGGGAAGATTGCTAGTTCTTAAAGTTCATATAATCAATATATTACATACACTCTTGTAAACTTCTAGGCCCTCAGCAAAAATGAGTATTTACAATCAATCAATTATTTTCTGGATTAACTGACATGTCTCTGGAAAATTTGACTAAAGTGGGGGACTTCAACCAACTGTTAGAACTGCTTTTGGATAGATCAAGCAGGCCCAATGATCTCAATTGTCCACGAAGCAGATCATTATGGAAGGTGTAGTAGGAAGAGAGCACACACATACAGGAGAAACTGGATTTTAAGGACATATGGTGGCTGTAGGACCCTACAGGTAGAAACTATAACTTTTTCTCACCCCTGCATTCTATATATCAAAAAAGAATTGCTACATGAATAACAGGTGGTTTGGTATTGAAATAAGTGACTGGTTTTGAAGCTCTCACCTTCTCAAAAACAAGGAACTACCAGAAGGTGGAGATTAAATTCTTTACTGTAAGACACAGGCTAAGGGTCAGTGTCCCAAGCTGAGTGGGGAGAAAGGCATACTGTAGTACTGAGGGGGAAATTCTCCAGAGACCAGTGTTGGGGAGAGTAGCCTCAAGGTTGTTTTAACTTGTACTCTGCCCCATCCACGGGCCCCTGGGGAGCAGAGAATAGCCCCAGCGTAGTGCATTCTGGGATCCTGTGGGTGAATGTGAATGAGTTATAAAAGCATTTCAGAAACTCGGGTTGGTAGAGTAAAAGGTATGTGTGTAACGCGGTGTATATGAAAGAGAGCAGTCTTGCCTTGCATGGTCCACCTTAACTATGTATTTCCTGGTTTTCAGAAGTCTGAGTTTTGCTCAATTCTGCAAAAGGGAGAATATACCACCAAGCAACCTTAACTCTGTCTTAATGCAGTTTTTTGCCATAGAATAAAAGTGGTATAAAGAGAGCTACAAAATTTGGAAATGTATGAGACTACTAGCAAAATAATAAAATAACGACTAAAGTTAAGCACTTCTTCAGATACAAAAATACCTTGCTCTACGTTAGAGACTAGGGCCTCGGATCATTTTTTCCCCTGTCTTTAGAAACTCTGTCCTGGAAAATATATTCTAAATCCAAAGCACTTAGAATATTAAATTATTGAAATTTAAATCAAGGGTCAAATATTTAAAGTCTACATAAATGGAATTTAAATCAAAATATTCATGCAGAAAATCACAGTCCAAAACCTATAAACTAAAATAAAAACCCACCAAACAACAACAAAAAAAACCCCGACCACCTGTCACTTCTATTTAAATTGAATTTAAAAACTGTACAGTAGCTGAAAAATATACGAAGAGACACTTGGTTTCACATTAACAGACTATTTGTTTATTGGAAGGAAAAAGGTTCTCTGCACTAATTATCCAAACAAAGTGAGTATCTTTTTCCATTTAATGTTAAGACAGTATAAAAGTCATACAGTTCTTTAATCCATTCACAGTTGTTGCAACATCACTTTCTTTTTTCAACAGAATATCCATTTTAACAGCTGGAAGAGATGCTGTCCCAGAGAATTCTGCCTAATACACAGGACCTACTTCAATAATCAGCTTTCAAGTATGAGTCTACCTTAACCTGACTTTGCAAAAATGATGTTGAAGGGTTTTAGATTCCTTGTGTTCTTTTTTTCTACATCACACTTACTCAGTGCACATGTAAAAAGATGTTTCTTCTGTCTGCCAGCTCTGCAGCCTCACCCTGGTTTCTGAAAGTTGGGTTTCTCTATCTCCTGCAATAGAGACTCAATAATCCAGTTGAGGCTGTCAGACAAGACCTAATTATCCTTTCACTTATTTTTTTCTTGACCAGTGTAACTCCACTGGTTTTAACTGGGTTTGGGTGCTGATTTTGGTGCTGATTCATCAAGGTACATTATCAGATGCATAAATTTAATCATAAAACATTGAATCAAATTACAAAGTTGAGTGTGTACTTAAGTGATTAACTGAATTGGGGCTGGAGTGCTCAGCACCTTGCAAAATCAATCCCAAACTGAATGGAGAATGAAAACCATTGTCTTCAGAATATGACGGTTTGTACAAATACCCCTGCAACACTGTACTGAATTTCTCAAAAGCTGCACAGGATATTGAACAGCCCATGGGCATAGCCCTTGTCAAAATAAAATTGCCCCTCAAAACAGAAACCCAGCAGGTCAAAGTCCAATGAGTGCACCGGCAGGAGTCGGAAAGCAGACTTGATATCACATTTAGCCATTAGTGCCCCAGGGCCACATGCCCTAACGATACAAACGGCTTAATCAATGGAGGAATAGTGTATGGAACAAAGTGCCAGGTCTATTCCATCATTAACAGAGCCACCTTGCGGGTATGACCGGTGATGAATTAATCAGTATGTCTCTGGGGTCTTCTTGGGGACCAGCCCCAGGGGAGAAACTCTGAAATGTGCTATAGGCAATTGATTAAATGGCCCAGTTATCCTGCCCTCCTTTAATTCTTGTGCAATCCTTTTTTTTTTTTTGAACAGTATGTCCTATCCCAGCTACTGACTTTAAATTTTTTGACATCAAATGAATTCTATTTCCCATAAAAGGGATCAGAAATCCTGCTGTAAACTCCTGCCACAAATATTCCCCATCTGCCCTGTTAGGGTAATCCCCTAGGAGAACCCTTAACACATCCAGCCTAACTGGCATTGGGGCCCATGCCCATTGCAACACCCCCAGCTTGTCCCCCTCCCCAGCTTGTGCTCTGTGTCCCAGTCCCTGTTCCACCCATGCCAAACCTGCGGTTGAAGCTTGTGCCACCCTCATTCCTGTTTCCTCCCTGTGATCTTCCCTTTCTGCTCTGGCAAGAACAGGCTGAACGGGCCCCAAAACATGTCTCGCAAACATGCCTGTATCTACAGGGGTTACAAAAACAACCACCATCATTATATGCCCAGCAAATGTTATTACGTGCCTCGGGCCCCTCCCGAGCTTGTTGCAATATGAACAAACCCCGGCACCCTTGGTGTCATCCACTGCAACCACAGTGTGTGATGAGGTATGTCCTACCTTATCCCAGTTTGCGCTGCTGCCCTTAATCGAAACTGCTCATCATAATTAAACCAGGACATGCCCCCAAACATATCGTGTGCCTGCCTAATTATATCCATATACTTAACCAAGGCAGGACTCCTCTCTGGGTAGGCCTGTACTATAACACCCACATAGATGAAGAAGGCAGCTTCTCAATTTTCTCATGTTCTAGGCACCCTTGGCCTCTTGGGCAGTTCGCTATTTTGCTTGCCTTGCCCATGTTTACTGTCTGTCACCTCCCTGTGCAATAGGGACAATATATCCACGTATTTGCCTCTCAGGATTTTATATTTAGTTGTACTGAGAAAGTGAACTCCCATCGGGTCAGCCACCCCAGCATAACCATACTCAGGCCTGAATGGAGGGAGTTCTGCAGAGCCCTGCTACCCTACAGACCTCCCGGGAATCTCTACTATGTCACATGAAGTTACATGCCCTGATGGCCGATGAGTCCCCATGTACCCACAGGGTTCGTTCCCAACGTGTGCGTTGCTACCCTTGCCGGGGGCCTTCTGCCAAAACTTGAGCCCATGTTGGGCCTTCACTGTCACCCTGTGGAGACCCTACACACCTAGCTGCCTGAATCTGCTGCAGTAATTGCAAATTAGCTTGTAATAGCTGTGTAATAATATCAGGGCCCACACTGAAGGTGCCACCCCAGGTGGGTCTGCCCAGGCTTCTGGACCTCCCACTCCTGGGTCCAGAGTATTTACTACCCCGATTGGCTCACTCCTGTCCCCCTCAGGTGAACTCACTGAGTAACTGTTTGAGCGCTGTCCCTGAACCTCGCTGTGGCCTCTGCAACTGCCACACCTTGCCAGGCTGGGAGGCCGTATACGACCTCTGCCACCCATACCCCCAACCTCTGTGTGGTTCAGATCACACTCACCCCTGTGATCAGCATTACTGCCATTCCTTGTGTTCAGTGCAAGAGAATTTCCTGGTTCTAGGTGACCTTGTACTCTTCAGAAGTACTGTAATGCTATGAAGAAAACTTAGAAACAACTTTACTGACCATTTGCTGCACAGCTCCGCTGACTACCCCATTAATCCACACCGATCACCCACCTGCATGCGTGGATGCTTCCCCTTGGTCTTTTCCCTTCCTCAGTTCATGCAGCTGCCCTGGGTTATGCCCTGAGTTATTAAACACACCACCCAGGGCATTAGTAGCCCCCGTACTTGTGAGCACCCCCTGCCCCTGCTGCAATACTGTTTCCCTTGGGTCCCCTTCCAGCCCTTGGGCTCCACTGGGTAAAGGTATAGGCACCTAAGCAGCAAACTGCTCAGTGGTACATGAAACAGTTACATTTCCTTGCCTTTGCCTCCCCCTCCCAGTGCACATTTATTGTTTCCCATGCTGAGATCCTGAAGCCAGGCTGTCTCCTGACTGCAGCAGCCAAGCTCTACATGCTAAATCACCCCCACTTGTAAATTTTCTCTGCCTGCCCTTTCCTGCCCTTGGAGCCAGGAGGAAACAGCCCCCTGTTTTCCTGAGCTCACCTTTGTGCCCCTGGAGCCAAGCTGCTTAATCCTGATTGCTACTGAATTCGTGGAGCAAAGAGACTTGCCCCACCCAGGTTTTGTACATTTATACACATTCCTGGGGGGTAGGGGGAGTGAGTCACTGCTGCAAAGCTGACCACTGAGCACCTTTTTTACAGTAGTTTCCGAACTTCTTTCCCCCTACCCCCACCAAAGCAGAGCTATCCTTCTTTGGGTAAGCCCAGACAAATTCTGCCCCCCTTTAATTGTGGTGCAGTCAATGTAGTTGAGGGTCTAATCTCACATGCAGAGCCGCTACTTCTGTATGAGGTGGGGGATGGGAGTGAAGGATTTGATGACTGTTGATTTAAACAGAAAACTTTTCATTTTTAAAGCAGAATACATTTGATATGTGAAGCAACACCACACTGCGTATAGGACCCCCGCCCATGTCAATTTTGGAAAGTTACTGTGCAGGGTAGGATCACATTCGGTTTACATCCCCCAAGTGAAGTAACCTGAAGAAAATTTTCAACCCCCCCAAACATTCTGTCTGCAATTGTAATTGAAGACGAAGAGAACACTTTGATGTAAGAGTTTAACATATGTAGAATAATTCAGGCCTAATGACCACAGCTCTGTGAAAAGAGGAGCGAATGAGAACATCTTACATTATCAGTCAGTTCAGTGAAAGTGTTAGAAACATATAACTCAGAGTAATATTGGAAAATAAACTAGCAGTGGCATTGAATAAAAATAGGTGCTGAAGCATAAGATAATATTTAGGGCTGAATTCTGTTCTCTTTTCTCAAGAAAAAATTGCATTGACTTCACTAGAATTGTTTTGATTTTGAGTTGTCTGCTGCATGTGTGTTAAACCAACTTGAACAATAATGACTCTGTAAGAGAGTAGAGAGGGAAATTATACCTTTAGAAAAGAAAAAGCCAATACATGCTCAGAAAAAAACACATCAGACAAACTGCCAATGGAGAGAAAATGATGTTGGCACCTGATAATCCTTAATCTTTTGAAAAAAAATATCAGGTAGAAAGAGGCTAAAATGAACACAAAGTACCTCTGGTGGGGATTTTGAATAAAGTAGTAATTGGACAGAGTGAGAGGATGGAATGTCCATTACACAACAAGATAGCTCATTTAAGTGCTCTAAAATATAGGCCACAGGAAGAGAAACTGGGCACCAAAGCAGCTTAGTAACGGAGAGTGGAAAAAAAAAAAAAGGGATCACAACCACAAATAGTGAACATATCAGATTCTATAAAGTTCATATCACAACAGGTTTGGGGGCTTTACTCCAAATACACACACCCATATACACACACACACACACACAATCACACCAAAAACTCCTTCTCCCTCCCCCACCAAACAAACAAAAAACCCAATAGAAAATACAGTCGGAAAACAGGCAGAATCTTTTGCTATATATGATTTGGTGAAACACTTCACATAAAATACTGTTTTACAAGTATAGGGCTTGACTGCACCATTTATATACAGATCACAGAAAAGGGAACTGCCTCTGGGAAGCCAGAAGGCCACTGGAGCTTTAAATGCACAGAAGCTGAGAGTATGGCTACACTTGCAGATGTAAAGCGCTTTGAGTTAAACCAGCAGTAGGGAAAGTGCTGCAGTCTGTCCACACTGACAGCTGTGAGCGCACTGGCATAGCCACATTAGCAGCTCTTGCAATGGCCACAGAGAGCAATGCATTGTGTTAGCTACCCCAGTATGCAAGTGACTGCAACGTGCTTTTCAAATGAGGAGGTTGGGTGGAGTGTGACAAGGAGTGTGTTGTGTGTATGTGGGGGGAGAGAGAGTGGGTTTTGGGGGGCTGAATGTCAGCATGCTATTTTGTAAGTTCAGACACCAACAGACCTCCCTCACCCTCCACCCCGCCTCTTTCATTCACCCATAGCATTCCACAGTAATGGTTGCTTTGTCTTGGAGCAGATAAGCATGCTGACTGTCAGGAACGGAGCTTTCAAAGTGCATATCAGCATGCCTGCAGTGATTCCAAAACAACAAGAGTGGCCACTTGACATAAGGGGATTATAGGATGTTTCTGGAGGCTGATCAGAGCGCAGAAATGCAACATCTTGTTCACAATGATGCCCGGGCATTTCAGCCAATGTGCACCAAGTGTTAATCTTCTCGCAAAAGTGGAGTACAAGAAGTGCTCTAGCCCTGGAGTCAGAGTGCTCAACATGCCTTGCCAGTGTGGACAGGTAGTGAGCTACGTTGCCCAGGGCTGCTTTAATGCTCTCTAACTCGCAAGTGTAGCCAAGCCCTGAGTGTCTGCCTGAGGTAGATAACATACTAATAAAGATGGCTTCATGATTTTTTTCTCTTAAATTTCAGTTTTCATTCATATATTTTATTTTGAATTAAAAATTCTACTGCAGTGTTTGCAGGCTGGACAGTGGAGACCAATGCTAGTGCATGAGACCCAGAATGAGGAACTAACTCATTTTCCTAGATCAACATGAGGGAAATGCTAAAGAGAAAGCAAAGTGCAATTCTGCTTTCACTGATTCAGGGTGACTCCCAGTCAAGTCAGTAAGAGTAGCATTCTTTTCAGTGAGGGCAGAATGAGGCCCAATTTGGGAAGTGTAAATTGGATTTTTTTTTAATTCTTTGATTTAATAAGCTAAGATATAACAGAAGACAGGAATTTAAAGACGACTTGATTCTCCTTTACACTAAAGCCTATGTATATCCACTTTAAGGCCCCTTAATACTGCCTGAGCTGTGAAAAGTGCTTGAGTGTAACAAGACAAACTCATGTTTTTTAACCAGACTATGCCCTCTTCACAGAACCCTGTGATGTGGATGGACTCAAACACAGTTCTACTAAACTCTCCTTAGCTTCAGCTAGTCCAGTTATAGTGTGGACAGAGTTTTACAGAAAACTGTAATAGTCCATTTCCCTAAGGCAATTCCACACTTCTCAACCTAATGTCAACAAGATAATCGCTTCCAGAGGAGCTACTTCCAAATGGGGGCAGCTAAACCGTGATTCATCAGCCTCTAACGAGCACATAACTGATGTGCGGTGTAATATAGTTGTGAAAACTAATCTTAAGTTGAATTGTTGTGCACAGAGCATAATATACTTGCACTTTTCTGTTTTTGTTATTTTCTTTATCATTTAACAGTTAAACAAACAAGCACATTTTCCAGTGGCATTTTGCTTCTGTTTAAACAACTTGAAACAAAGTAATTGTAAAACACAAAGAATAAAGCATCAATATTATGATCCATGAGCAGATGGTATGTTAGCCTGACCTTGTTTATCAATGGACCACGTCCTGTGACAAGGTTTTATGTAATGACTGCGGCAGTCCCTGGCTACTTTCTTTGTGTCAAATTTCTCTCTTGTCTCTAAGTAATACAATTTTAAGATAGTAGTGGCATTTCTGACAGTTAACAGTTGGGCGATTTTGTATCCAAGTGCACAACTTTGCTTGAGACCTTTTTAAAATACTGCAGTGGCTGCTTCTAATAAGAGATTATCTGGTCTTCCATTTTACTTTCTAATCTACCTTTATTAAAAGTGTTAATGTTCATTTTGAACCCTATGCAATTACTATTAAACAGAGCATGTGATTTGCTTAGCTCCTTGCATGCTAACAAAAATTTGTTTAAGCTGCCTGTGTCCCTAAGAGCCTTATTTGAAACTTGATGTATTGTAATGATCTATCATCAAAAAATAAAAAGCATAGACCAAAAGTTGCATCCTCATTGGTTTTGGACATGAAACATCGCAGGAGGGTTGGTTAGTATCTCATATTACGCCTTTTTAATTTGTAAGTATTTACACATTTTTTCCTGCCTTTCACACACCTTATATACTGCCCTCTTTCCAAATCAAGCAGTTATTAGGTCAACATGTATTTAAAGAAACAGCAACATTATTTACTACATGTGCATTTTACTGAAAAATAACAATGATCAATTCACTTCCACTAGAAGACTTTCATTTCAGCCTGTAGGTCACAACAGAATAAATGTTTCTAATGTTCTTTTCTGGTTTTTTTATACTGTCATTCACTATTTGTTTATATATTATTTGGATAGGAGAACTCCAAGAATACTATTAATAGTTACCTTTAATAATACATCCAGTAAAGAGGGAACACTTACCATACTTTGGAGGCTGGTCTTCTGAAAATCTTCCTATTTTTAAATCTACAGTTTGGGTCATCCAGACGCTGCCCTTCAAAAAAAGAAAATACTTAAACCCCAAAGCTGGCAGATCTCAGCCTGCTGTAAGGTCAGCAGATGTTCTATCAGATTATTCCCTTTATTTTGGCTAGACTTTGTATGTGAATATGGCTTCAGTTGAGGTTTACACATCTGCACTCAAGAAAGATGTTGTCGGTGTTCAGACAATAGCTAGTCCCATATAGGTGATAGATTTCAATTTTTTTATATTTTTGGTACTAATTCAAAGTGCCTTATTCAGGCTTCAAAACAGAGACCTGTCTCCCTAGTAATTCTATTATATGAAAAACACACTCATTTATGTTCTAACTAGAAGGAATATCTGTATTTCTGAAACACATTTTTGCTTGATGCTGAACCTCCCCACCCCACCAAAAAAAAAAGTCACAGAGTGTAACCCAAAATATAATTTTCCCAGGGATTATCTCAAACAAGATTTGACAGAAATGTCACATCATAAAGCTGGGCCAACAACACATAATGAGAAAGTTGTATATGGAAGCACAGTGGTTGGAACCTCCATACAGACAGTAAAGTTGTCAACATGTTTTGACCAACAGCATCCTCAGTATAGAGGCCTCATCCTGCAATGTGCTAAGCATCTTTGTCAGTCACTGACTTCATTCAACACGTCACAGGAATAGGCACTAGATAACTATTCATATGCAGGGAAGTGTTTCTTACTCATTTTTTTTGTTGGGACTGGAGGCAGATGGTCATACGACAGCTTCCCAGTAAGCAGAAATTACTGCTCTGTGCCATCCTCTGATGAGTTATGTATTATGATACAGACTTAATTACATGATCACATACTAATTTTTGCATGGCACCCCTGCAGTCAAGATAGTAAAGTCCAAAGATGACTGTGAAGACTTACAAAAGGATTTCAGAAGTCTAGGTGGCTGGGTAACTAAATGGCAGATAAAATTCAATGTTGATAAATGCAAAGTAATGAACATTGGAAAAAATAATCACAATCTTGGAGTCATTGTGGAATTCTCTGAAAACATCTGCTCAGTGTGCAGCAGCAGTCCAAAAAGATAGCAGAATTTTAGGAACCACTAGGAAAGGAATAGATAATAAAAACAGAAAATATCATAATGCTGTTAAATAAATCCATGGTATGTCCAGACCTTGAAAACTGCATGCAGTTCTGGTTGCCCCATCTCAAAAAAGATATATTAGAATTGGAAAAGGTAAAGAAAAGGACAACAAAAAATGATTAGGGATATGAAACGGATTCCACATGAGGAGAGATTAAAAAGACAGGTGGTTTAGGTTGGACATTAAGAAAAACTTCCTGTCATGGTGGTTGGAATAAATTGCCTAGGGAGGTTGTAGAATCTCCATCTTTGGAGATTTTGAAGAGCAGGTTAGACAAACACCTATCCAGGATGGTCTAGATAATACTTAGTCCTGCTATGAGTGCAGGGGACTCTCAAGGTGATCTCTCAAGGTCCCTTCCAGTGCTACCATTTTATGATTCTATAAACAATTTCCATTTTCTTGTTTGCTCATTTGTGATGTTCAAGATCAATGAATGTAAATTTACCACTTTATTCACCCCAGAATTCTGCAGTTTCAAAGGATGAACAATTAATTTTAACATAAACAGGATTGATGGCTATTTCTGAGTTGATAATCTTAGGAATTTTTCCAGAGAAAATGAGTGAAGTTGGCCCTCAAATAATTTGAACAATATTGGAAGAAGATTATGGAGCATCTGGTACAGATGCAAGTGTTATATTTACATCTCATTGGTATCTAGTCTTTGCATGACAAAGATCTGTACAGCAAAGAAACAGTTAAGGTCCATTTTTTCCTTCCAGGTCTGTTTGTTTGAGATAGTATAAAATCGTGAAAAACAGTATATCCACTCACTTTTGATCAATCACATCCCATGTGGGATTCTTTCAGTGAAAATGAAATTTACACTAGTGCAGAGTGTCTGCACAAAACAATACGCATCACATATGCCTCTCTTAAGGCTAATGTTAAGCGCCTATGTAGTAGCCATTTGCACTGCAATCAATTTCACTCCAAATGTATACAATATAGCAGATGCTAAAATAATGTTGACTTCAGTGGAAATACAACAATTTACATCAGCTAAGAATCTGGCCAAGAATCTGGAGATGCACAATCAGTGGATCCTAATTTTCATGTAGATCCTGCAGTTATTGGTTTAGAACCATAACTAATGGCAATTTCTGAGGATGATCTCCACTGCATAACATCGAGCCTGTAATATCTGTATATGCCCCTGAATATTTTCATGCTGACAAACAGAACTTATATAACTGTGCATCATCTGAGCTGCAATATTCTACCTATTCAAATGGAGATATATCAGTAAATGATTCACTTTAATCAGCTCTTGTCTTGACAAAAGTATAGCATGTACTGAAATTTTATGTGTCGATCTTCTTGAAGGAAATACTCTATGTATTTTTCAAAACATTAGGAGAGGGATGTAGTGATACCTTTAAAGTCACTGTATTGTAATCTGATCCCAACCCAGTCTGGTGCAGTAGATATTAGGATGCCTAATACGCTGTAGGAGCAGTGCTAATAAAATAACATGAACTCTTAACTGTGTGCCTTAGAGAGTTTCAGGAAGATAATATTTAGCAGAAATGCAGATTTGTTTTACACTTTGCATTTTGTGTATACTCATGACATCTGAGTAATGTATAGTCTTTGGTAATCATTACTAATGTTCTGCTAGGATGTATTCTTGTTTAGTCTACATAGAGAAAATATTAATGGGGCAAATATTTTGGATCTCTACTCTTTTGTGATCTGTAGAAGTGAGTGTTGGGATGTTACTATGATTTCATGAAGGTGATGGTTCCCTGCTTCGCCTGTGATAATATTTATGACCATGATGGTTTTGTTAACCAGTCCAGTCTTTCCTAAAAACAGCTCATCTGTCTGAAGAGGTTACATGAAGTGGTTCATTATACTGAACAGCAAAAATGTGGATTATTCAGACTTTAAGGGAAACATATAAATTTGAATGAAACCATATTTTTTAAAAAAGACAGGTTTATTTTTTGCTCTGCTTTATAATCTGTCAGTATAGAGATTTACCAATTATCACAGCATATGCTCAGCTATATTTTATAATAAATGAACAATCAAGAATTCTACTATAAATTATTTTCTAATTCTTTTACAATGCAAGTATTTGAACATGAGAATTTTATTAGCATAATTCACCTATAGAACTGCACAGCAAGTTCCACTGTAAAAGCACATATTTTCTTTGCTGACAATTTTACAATTTTGTGTGTATAAATTCAATATTTGATTTGCCACAGACTCAGAATGGACAAATCTGGAGGCAGATTAGACTCACTTTTAAACTCAAATGCAAGAAAAGATCATTCAGAACAAAGTACTTAGAGGGCATCCCTTTAGTCTGTTAATGTAGAGACAAAACTAACCTTGGTATCCTACTAACCTATAAAACTTCCAGACACCAACGGCTTCACAAATGAGTTGAGACACACAGTCCTACAATGTGATGAAATTCACAAGATTTGTCAACTTCTGAGATTTCAGCATCAGAGATTATTTCTCTTATACAATAGCCCAAAATTTTCTATCTGAACTCTCTACCTTAGTTTTCTCACAAGTGACAACCCAAACAAACAGCCAGACAAACTCTAGAGTGGCTATACCCCGGATATTTAGGCTGGATGTGTACAAAAAGGGTCAGATTCTGTACTGTGCCTTGGAGGGAATACAACACATGACATGGGGGCAAAGATGGGGAGGACCTTTTTTAAAATACTATGCACCAGTTTGTGTTATCCAAGTGTGATATATTCAAGAAGCAAATCTTCTAACCTGCACTCAGACACACACACACACACCTCTCTCTTTCATTAGGAAAGTTTCAGAAACTTATTCCACATCTTAACACTTGATGCAGTACATTTTGAAGTTTGCAACTGAAAGCAGAGACAGAGGCCTGGTCTACACTATGCGTTTAAACTGATTTTAGCAGTGTTAAACTGATTTAACGCTGTACCCTCCACACTACGAGGCTCTTTATATGGATATAAAGGGCTCTTTAAATTGGTTTCTGTACTCCTCCCCAACGAGAGGAGTAGCGCTGAAATCGGTATTACCATATCGGATTAGGGTTAGTGTGGCCACAAATCGACGGTATTGGCCTCTGGACTGTATCCCACAGGGCACCACTGTGACTGCTCTGGACAGCAATCTGAACTTGGATGCAGCGCCCAGGTAAACAGGAAAAGCCCCACGAACTTTTGAATTACATTTCCTGTTTGCCCAGCGTGGAGCTCTGATCAGCACAGGTGGTGATGCAGTCCCAAATCCAAAGAGAGCTCCAGCATGGACCGTACTGGAGATACTGGATCTGATCTGTATGGGGAGACAAATCTGTTCTATCAGAGCTCCGTTACAGAAGACAAAATGCCAAAGCGTTTGAAAAAAAGCTCCAGGCTACACAGTGCTGCGTGACAAGAGTAATGGAAAGCCAAAGAATCAAATGGACGATCATGGAGGGAGGGAGGGAGGACTGAGGACTCAGCTATCCCACAGTCCACAGCAGTCTCCGAAAAGTATTTGCATTCTTGGATGAGCTCCCAATGCCTGTAGGTTCAAACACATTGTCCGGCGTGGTTCAGGGTATAGCTCGTCAATGTACCCCCTCCCCTCTCCACATGAAAGAAAAGGGAAAAAAATCATTTCTTGACTTTTTTTAATGTCACCCTGTGTCTACTGAATGCTGCTGGTAGACGCAATTGCTGCAGCAGTTAAAGAAGCAAATCCTTTCTTCCCTCCGTCGGTTGGCAGACAGTACAATATGCTTGATAACTGCTGAATACCCCTGGCTGGCTCAGGTGAGGCTGGACAGGTGGCAGCGCTACGTGGGTAAAATAGGAATGATTCCTGGTCATTCCGTAATGGTACAGAAGGCGGTAACCGTCTTCATCATAGCAACTGGGCTGAGTTTCAATCAGCCCCCTCCCTTTCATGTGTAAAGAAAGCATTCTGTACTGCCTGACTATGATAGCAGGGGATGCTGGGCTGCCTCTCCCCCACCGTTTTAATGTCTTGCCTGGACTGTCATAGCAGCGGGATTCTGGGCTCCTCTCCCCCATACCGCGTTATGTCCTGCCTGGACTATTATAGAGCTGAGAGCTGCTCCCCCTCATTTATCTCACTAACAAGTCATGTTTTCTTATTCCTGATTCTTATTACTTCATGCACAAATGGGGGGGGACACGGCCATGTGCCCAGGAGGTTGGTGGAGCGGGAACAATGGAC
This sequence comes from Chelonoidis abingdonii, assembly GCF_003597395.2. Taxonomy (NCBI): domain Eukaryota; kingdom Metazoa; phylum Chordata; order Testudines; family Testudinidae; genus Chelonoidis; species Chelonoidis abingdonii. The sequence goes on from NC_133771.1 coordinate 51,647,661, forward strand.
GGGGTTGTTGCGGGGCAAACCCCCTGAAGTGGCATGCAGCCGGCTCATTTCATGGCAGGATCTGACATGGAGCAGCTGTGCTCTCTGGTCCTGTACACTGGTTCTCTAGTACACTTGCCCCATATCTAGGCAGGTGGACTCTATTTTAGATACCATAAAGGAGGATTGATTCAGGGAGTCACTTCCCATTTTTGCCTTTGTGCCCTTGCCAACCTCAGCCAGGGCGCTCATGATAGCAGCAGATGTAAGAATGACGGATAGCGTCATCTCATTGCCATTTACAATTGGCAGCAGACGATACAGAACAACCTGTGAAGCAAATGATGCTGCTGTGTAGTGCTGCAGTATCAACCCTCTTGTCGTGGGCATCCAGTACACATACGGTGCCGGAAAAAAAAAACGCTGAACGGGCTCCATGGTCTGCCAGGGCAATCCAGGGAAAAAGGGCACGAAATGATTGTCTGCCGTTGTTTTCCCGGAGGAAGGAATGACTGACGACATTTACCCAGAACCACCTGCGACAATGATTTTTGCCCCATCAGGCACTGGGATCTCAACCCAAGGGGCGGGGGAGACTGCGGGAACTATGGGATAGCTACGGAATAGCTACCCACAGTGCAACACTCTGGAAATCAACGCTAGCCTCGGACCATGGACGCACACCACCGAATTAATGTGCTTAGTGTGGCCGCGTGCACTCGACTTTATACAATCTGTTTTAAAAAACTGGTTTATGTAAAATTGGAATAATCCCATAGTGTAGACGTACCCAGAGGGAGGCACCAGAGAAGCTCGTGGAGAACCAGGCACAGAGGTTTTTGCATGTATTTGGTGAGCACAATATTAGCTTGACTAGCTTAAGAAGGGAGAAAATGAGCCCAAAATGGATATATTGCAATCTCCATTCAGTCTGCATTTGTCAGACAGTGTTGCAGACAACTAGAAAAAAAATTAGATAGAGATTTGAATTGTATTTGGCAAACATAGGAGCAGAGGAGAAAAACGAAATCATCAGTCTTTTTGCATGTTGTTGGGGAGGAAGCACTGAATATTTATAACAACTTTAAGTTTGAAGAAGGTGAAAGCATGAAGTTAAGTAAAATACTGACTAAATTTGAGGAACATTGCATGTGAAAAAGGAATGAAACCCTTGAAAGACAAATTTTTACATGCATGAAAAAAACTGATATCATAGAACAATATGTCACAGAAGTAAGGGAACTCAGTAAAACCTGTGACTTTGGTCAGCTGACAGTCTCTCGTTTATGGCATTAAAGACAATGTGTTAAGAGAAAGACTGCTCCGTGAAGGGGACTTAACTTTAGAAAAACTCTCCAAATGTGCAAGGCAGCAGAAACTGTGAAAGCACAAGCCAAAGAGCTAAATCCACCAGATGGTGTTATCCATTGTGACAAAGTTCCTCCTCTACCTTGGTGGGTCCTGCGCTTCTTGGAAGATTTGTTCACCTCAGTGATCTTCCCCTCTTGTGGAACCCACAGTCTGGGTCAGCTCCTTCTGTGTCTGATCAGGAGTTGGGAGGTTTGGGGGGAACCCAGGCCCGCCCTCTATTCCGGGTTCCAGCCCAGGGGCCTGTGGATCGCAGCTGTCTATAGTGCCTCCTGTAACAGCTGCATGACAGCTACAACTCCCTGGGCTACTTCCCCATGGCCTCCTCCAAACACCTTCCTTTATCTTCACCAGAGGACCTTCCTCCTGGTGTCTGATAACGCTTGTCCTCCTCAATCCTCCAGCAGTACACTCTCTCTCTCTCACTTCTCACGCTCCTTGCCTTCTTGCTCCCAGTCCTCACACATCTCCTTCTCCTCTGGCTCCTTTCTAGCCTGACTAGAGTTGAGCTCCTTTTTAAATCTAGTGCCCCTGATTAGCCTGCCTTGATTGGCTGCAGGTGTTCTAATTAAAGTAGCTATCTCTACTGCCTTCTAGAAAGATCTTAATTGGCTCCAGGTGCCTCGATTAACCTGGAGCAACTGCCATTTGGTTACCAAGGTACTAGGGATTTGTTTAGACTGGGGCTAACATACCTGTTTCTCAGTACTTTACTGTAGCCATCTGGCCTTGCCCCATCACACCATCTACTAAATGCAAAAGAATATAGCCAGATTAGGTCAAATCGAAGAGTGGAACCAATCGCTATGAAAACCACTATTTGAGGAAAGACTGGGTACAGACAGTCATATGGAAGGTGTGGATTACAGCATGGCATTAAACAGTGTGATGCCTTTGGGAAACTCTGTTATCAATGTGGGAAAAATAATCATTTTGTAAAATGCTGCAGATCCCAAGTGTATTCACTTAAAGACAATCTGTTTGAGGAGTTTTTCATAGATGTACTGGGATCTAGTAAGCCCGATGACAGGGACTGGATCCTACCTATGACAGTGAATGGAACAATTATTCCACTGAAAGTGGACAAAGGAATATTCTGTCTGAACAAGATTATAAGAGATTGAAAATATGACCAAAACTGGGATCAAAAAAATTAAAATAACCGGCTATTCTGCGATAAATATGCCTATGAAGGTATATTGCCAGCATCAACCATAAAAACACCATGTACGGTCTCCCATTCATTGTAGTGCCAAAGGAGGTGACACCAATTTTAAGTCTGGCTGCATGTGAAAAACTCAGTCTGATAAAACGTGTGTGCTTTCGTTACGAGATCATACTGAACCTGGCTATGAGGCACGCTTTCAGGAATATCATGACCTATTTCAAGTGTTGGCTTGCTTGCAAGGTGAACATATAATCTGGATAAACAAGCAGGTCCCTCTACATGGTTATCCATCCATGTAGAAAGGTGCCATTTGCACTCAGTGATAAACTCAAGACTGAGCTTGCAAGATGGAAGCAATGCAAATACAAAAAATCAGGAGCCAACAAAATGGGTAGGCTCCCTCGTCATTGTGGAGAAAAGTAATGGCCAGCTATGCATATACTTAGATACCAGAGACCTCAACAAGGACTCTAAAAAAAGAACATTTCAAACTATCAACCAGAGAAGAGATTATAGCTCAGTCTGCATCTGCTCAAGATTTCAGTAAAATGGGTGCATCCTTGAGGTTTTGACAGCTAAAATTAACTGAAGAAAGCTCATAGCTGTGCACATTTAATACCCTATCTGGAAGATATACATTCTTATACTTACCCTTCATCATAGGTTCATCACTAGAAGTGTATCACAAAACTATACCTTTTATCTATGAAAATATTAATGGTTTTGACACCTCAGTGGATCACTCCATCATCTGGGGCTTAATGAAAGAGGAGAATAATTGTAGACTTCAGGAAGTCCTGGATGCAACTAAAGCTAAACTAAATAGGGAGAAATGTCTTTTAGGGGTTACAAAACTGACTTTTGTTGGGGACATTATTTCCAATGAAGGTCTAAAACCTGATAAGAGGAAGATTTGAAATGATGCCACATCACCATCAAAGAAAGATGTTCAATGGTTCCTGGGAATGGTTAATTATCCTGGAAAATGCATACTAATCTCTCTACCAAAACAGCATTTTTCAGAACTCCTAGAGAATAAAAATGAATGGTATTTGGGTACAGAACAGGAGGAATCATGAGAAGTTTTAAAACAACAACTGATGCAAGAACTAGTGTTAAAGTTCTATGTACCAAAAAGGCCTATTAAAGTTTCAGCAGATACTTCACAGTCTGGGTTAGGTGCAGTGATTTTACAGAGGATTGTTGGCAGCCACTGGCATATGCATCCAAATCACTGACTGAGGCAGATACATACAGCTTGAGAAGAAGCTTTTAAGAATATTGCTTGCTTGTGAGAGATTCAGTCGGTATATTTATGGACAGATAGTGGAAGTTGAAGTGGACCACAAGCCCCTGATGGCGTTATGTAGCAAACCGCTAAATGACTACACCTTAAGGATTCAAAAATGATGATAAAGTTGCAAAAATATGATTTGGTTGTGACCTACATACCCAGTAAATTCATGTTCACTGCTGATGCACTTTCCAGAGCAGTGGCTTCCACGAAACCAGAGAAGACTTTAGAGACAGGGATGCAAGCCTATGCAGATCTGATTGTAAAGTCAATTCCCATAGTAACAGGAAACTGCAACAAATAAGAGAGGAAATGGAGACAGAAGAATCATTGGAAATCATTAAAGAAATGGTAATTAAAGAGTGGCCTGAAGAAATAAGCAGTTGCTATCCAAGTATAAGAGCTATTGGAACGGCAGACATGAACTTACTGTGATAGATGGACTGATTCTCGAGTAAGGTTGTGTCACGGAGTGTGAGCGAGTCAGGGCCCTGCACCCCTCTTCCTGAGATTCACCGTGACTCTCAGCCAGCCAGTAAAACAGAAGGTTTATTAGATGACAGGACAACAGTCCTAAGCAGAGCGTGTAGGCACAGCCAGAACCCCTCAAATCAAATCCTTCAGGGAGGTTTAGGGAGCTTAGACGCCAGCTTGGGGTTCCCTGCTTTGCACCACCCAGCTGAAGACTGAAAACAAAACCTCCTCCAGCAGCTCTCTTCCCCCTCCCCACAGATCCTCCTTTCCTTTGTTCAGCCTCCTGGCCAGAAGGTGTCACTTCTCCCAATCCCCTCCTGGCTGAGGTTACAGCTCAGGTAGCTTCCTTCAAGGGAAGTCCCCCATGCCCAATGTAACTCCGCTGCAACATTCCCAGGTCAAATCCGCCCTGCTTCCTGCTCCGTCACAGGTTGTAATTCCAATGAGCCTCCAAAAAGAAATGCTACAAAAGATCCACAAGGGTCCTTTAGGAATTGAGAAGGGCAAACAATGAACACGAGAGGTGCTCATTGGCTGCAGATAAAAACTGTTATTCATGCTTGAAATACAAGCCGTGCCAATAGGCTGAGCACTGAGACCTCATCCAGTTCCACAAAGTCCTTATGAGAAGGTAAGCACTGACATTTACCTAGCGATCAAAGGATTATTTAATAGTCGCAGACTGCTTTTCTCTGTACCCAGAAATTTTCACACTGCACAGTACTAATAGTAAATCAGTGATAGCTGTCATGAAGGGAATCTTCTCCAGTCATGGAATTCCAGATGAAGTCTTTAGCGATAATGAACTGCAATTTTTCAGTGCAGATTTTAGCCAATTTGCCATAGATTGGGATTTTCATCATAAAACATCAAGTCCAAATTACCTCCAATCAAATGGATTTGTGGAAACATCTATATAGACAGTAAAGAACCTTATGAAAAAGACTTTTGTCAGTGGAGGTGATTTGTATAAATCTTTACTGTTTACACCACTGGAGAATGGCTTTTATGCAGCTCAGCTGGTAAGGAGAAGAAGGATCTGATCTGATATACCAATTACTGATGATCTGCTGAAATCTCCTAACAATGAAACCATATGGAAGATGAAAGAAAATCAGAAGTGGAAGCAGCAATATTATTTTGACAAAAAGGCTCATGATATCCCATCTCTTAACCTAGGTGATATAGTATCAGAGGGGTAGCCATGTTAGTCTGGATCTGTAAAAGCAGCAGAGAATCTTGTGGCACCTTATAGACTAACAGACGTTTTGGAGCATGAGCTTTCTTGGGTGAATACCCACTTCGTCAGATGCATGTTTTCACCCACGAAAGCTCATGCTCCAAAAAGTCTGTTAGTCTATAAGGTGCCACAGGATTCCCAGGTGATATAGTGTGCCTGAGGAATCACACCTCTAATACTTGGGGCCAAAGGGGTACCATTAAAGAACAGGGGCATCCAATGTCTTATGTAGTCCAGACAGACCAGGGGGACACATTTTGATGTAACCAAAGGGATCTACAGGTAATCCCAGAAAGTTCCAATACATTGACAGTAAATGTGGACTTTGGCATTTCCCATCTGACTGATCCTTTATCATCAACCCACAAAGGAGAAACTGTCAAGGAACAAGAGAACAACTCAGATTCTAATGAATTCAATCTCTGAGAAGGAGACTGAACCTCCTGAAAGACTCATAGAGACTTGGTAACCTGCCTGGAGAAAAAGTTTTGAGAAAAGTGGGTGGCAAAGACTCACTCAAGAGTGATTTGCTGGAAACTGCTCTTCTCTAGGTAATTGACACATTGTATTACATGGGCTGAGAATTTAATGCATGTGTAATAAGATAGTTGTTGGCTGTTTATATATATACATATACACAGAGAGAGAGAGAGTTAATTTGCTTTTCTTTAAGGCAGAAGATGTAGAAATATGTGTTTGTAGAAGATTATAATTGATAGATGCTCTCTTATAAGGGACAGTATTATCAAGGTAGGAATTTGTAGATGTGCCCTGGAGGTGGGGGTTGGGAACACCGCAGGGCTTTGTGAAGCAGTTCACCAGAGATGCTCTCCAGCTTGTTTTATTAAAACTTTATTCCTTTCTCAGTCACTAGTTTGTTATTTAATGAATCCCAAGATCATTGCAATTTTGATTTATATCAATCCACCCTACATCATCTATGAAGAACCAGCAGTGGAGAGGAGTAGAGCCTGCCATAAGGAGCAAGTGAGGATTTTGAGGTTGTTGGGAGATTAGGGTTCCCAGCCCACTAGTATTTTCTTGGAATCTCCAAGAATTAAAGATTAATCTTTAATTAAAGACCATGGCATGTGATCAAACCTTCAGGAATACACCCAACCAAAACTGGCAACCTTATGGTGGATGTAACAATGAAAGGGTAAAGAAACCAGCAGGAGCAGGTAGATGGGGCTCCTGATTTTCTCCTTCAATTTAGAACTCTGGGCAATTAAACCTATCCTGAAAATACTAAAAGTAAATAGCACTGCTATTGCTATTTTCATTTATTTATAGGAATTCTAGCATTCTAAAAGTCTGCAGAGATTTGCTATTCCTGCAAGTAGGCAGTTTGCAGCATTTTTTAAATAAGCAATGTTAATAATTAATATCATGATAGCTCTTTGAGGTCTCTTAATTCGGGAGGTGAACAGCTCAGACAACTTCATTTTAATTGTCTGAGTTTTAGTTATACATTTACCAGGCTTTGATAGTAGTTCATAAATACACAGACAAAGGTTAGCTTTGGATTTGGAAGTCTAGGATTAATACTTAGCTGTGCTGCATTTTACTCACATTTATTGTGCTCAGGAGTCTAATAAGGACTGTATAAGGTAGAGCTGTTTGTGTGAGTTGAAGGTAAGTGTGCTTTTTAAGAGTATTGCTATTTTGTATTATATAATCTGGAATGTGTCTCTTCCATAACATTAGCTCACTCCTGTTCCTCCAGCTTGTATATCAAAGTTATTTGGTGATGATATTTAAAGAAAAAAAAACAAATAGACATGGAGGAAATAATGTTAGCTTTCTCTTCTGCTAGGGACTCCCTGCCTGAGCTGGGTCCTGTGCCCTTTTAGCAGTGCTATTCTATGTAGAGCACCTTCCTGAGAGAATAGTTCAGGGGCTATATTCTTTTTGTGAACTATACAATATCTGTCTGCCCTGCCAGCCTCCAATGAGCTGGCTTTCTAGTATCCCTGGTGGTAGCAGTCTTGTGTGTGCTTCTTTCTTTTCAAGGCTGGTCTGGAGGAGTGGCTCACACAGGGATGTGCTAGGTTGGAAATGGGCAGGAAGCTGTTCTAAGCTGTGGCTAAGGCCTGTAGGTGCCTATTGGACTATTCTCTTCTCACTGCTGCTGGTGGGCTCACCCATCCCTTTCACATACACCACGCTTTGTCTGGGCCTCTTTCCCAGATCTGTAGCAGCCTTTCCCTTTCCCGGCGCTAGTTGGCTCGCTGCCCACTGTTTCTTTGCTGCAGCTGTGGGACTGCTTATAGCTGAGCCTCTCCACTCAGCCACCCATAATTGTGTGCCCCGGAGCAGAGCCAGCAAGTAGGCAGCTTTCTCTTGGGCTTCTGCTGCAGCAGTGCTATGCAACAACTGCCCCACCTGCTACTTGAGTGCTCTGGGTTCCTACCCCCAGGTAAGTCACAGAAGGCAGCCGTCCTCAGAGCTACCTGGGATCAGCTTTTGGGAGGGTGTTATGATGTAGCCCTCATCTGCACTATTGACTGAGTTAACTGACCTGGGCCTTTCCCTTGTATTTCCTGTCTCCCCTCCCACGATGCTGTATGGAACTTCAGGTAATTCAAGTCAGGTCCATCTCTGCACAGTGATCAACATCATGTTGTAATGAACAGATTGTTCATAAGTGTATTGAGCTGAAATTATTGATGTTGTAATTAGGATGGTGCCCTGTTATACTGCATGCTGTGCAAACATAAATGTAGTCTTTCCTGAAAGCCTTACAGTGCTGTTTAAGAGCAGGCATGAAAGAAACCATGCTTAAAAGTGTGTGAAAAGAGCAGAGGGTCTATCACTCCCCCTAGTCACTTCTGCTCTGCCAGCCCCCTTGTCAAGTCTGCCCTCCCTTCACCTCAACTTCACCTCTGCTCCTTCTACAACTCCTAACATTCTACATCCACCTCTCCCAGGCTTAGGGAGAGGGCATTGCAACAGGCTTCACCCTCCCCCTTCTTGGACCTGGTATTGCAGGGAAGGCTAGGAAAAGCAGAGGAGCTCTTCTGTTGTTCACAGGAAGGGAGGAGAAAAACAGAGATTCTCTGGGCTCTTTCTATTTCCCCTCTTCTCCAGTGTGGGGAAACAGGATGGCTCCTCTGCCCTTCTCCCCTAAACTGGCTCAAGGGAACTCTGAACACTAAGAGTAAAGCTCTTCTGTGCACGAGATAAAACTTTCTCCAGGGGTAGTCCCAGACTGTGGAACTAATGGTCATCACAAACCCCAGTGCTACTGGTTCCAACTCAAGTTTGAGGCACAGTACTTTGACCTTACCTGTTTGTGTGTGAGAGAAGGTATTTAAAAAAACAAACAAACAAAAAGAACATAAAACAAAGTGCACAGGCTCCACTTATCCTCTCCCCTACGGGGAGGAGAGAACAAAACACACAACACAATGTCAGTACCTGAAGGGAGAGAGCTCTATGTGCTTCCTGCAGCAGCCCAGAAGGCTTTCCCCACTTGACCCAGAATATACGCAAGTGGAGAAGGCCACCAGTCAGAGCAGGTTTTTCTTCAGGCTATACTAAATGTGTGTCCCCCTCCACAAGCCAACTTACTTGTTTGAAATTTTATTTTCTGGGTCTGTGACCTGGAAAGCTTTAAGCACTGACACTAGGAGAAAAGGTGTTGGAGAGAACAAAGTTTGCTGTAAGCACATGTGGGTACAAAGGTAAGTAACTGCACAATTTCATGATTAATGGTGAATTGTTTTTGGAGGATGGAGCAATGTACAAAGTGAGACTATGGTGAAAGAGGTAGGAGTTGTCATTGGTTCATGGACATCTGTGCTCTTTCCATACGCTGTCCCAGCCCTGTGAAGATAGTTGGTTCAACAGACCTCCACAGTACTCTGACCGCTCCTCACACCAAGGTGCAACCTGGAACTGGGGTACCACTGAGCCCTGTCTCACCAGCCTGGGCTCCCTCTCACACTGTGCCTGACAAGCTGCAGACCACTCTTGGGTCTTACCCCAGAGCTGTACCATCTTGCCCTGGTCAGTATAAATTTATTATCCTGTCCACCTCTCCCTCTGTGTGGAGAGGACAATGTCCCAACCCCTGGGCCTGAGCAGATTCTTCACACACTTCTAGCAAACCACACTATTTTAAGTATCACAGGGGTAGCCATGTTAGTCTGGATCTGTAAAAGCAGTGAAGAATCCTGTGGCACCTTATAGACTAACCAACGTTTTGGAGCATGAGCTTTCGTGGGTGAATACCCACTTCGTCAGATGCATGTAGTAGAAATTTCCAGGGGCAGGTATATA
>NC_133771.1:51660585-51679639 GCF_003597395.2 Chelonoidis abingdonii
CCCCCCCGATACATTAAAAACACTTTTTTATATATTTAACAGCAATATAAATGCTGGATGCAAAGCGGGGTTTGGGGTGGAGGCTGGTAGCTCGTGACCCATCATGTAATAATCTCATGACCCCCTGAGGCATCCCAACCCCCCAGTTTGAGAACCCCTGGGTTAGCAGCTGATCTACATGGACAGGCACTTAGACCTAGTGTAGGTGAAGTAATTATTACTGTTATGACCTGCAGGATTGGTGTTTAGTCTACTTTCCTCATTTGTGTTTTTCCCATAGCAATGCGAGACCAAACATTTTAAAAACTGGAAATTGTAATTGTAAATTCACAAGTATTGGCAGGTGATCGATAACAAGTGTAACATCTGGGTAGAAGGGTGGACTCTAGATAATTAGTCATACCCAAATTTGATCATAGCCCTGGTTCCAGGGCTCTGTTTATTATCCCAGAAAGAAACTGTAGAAACAACATAAAATAATCTCATCTTCAAACTAGATCAGAGATCGGCAACCTTTGGCACGCGGCAAGCCAGGGTAAGCACCCTGGCGGGCCGGGCTGGTTTGTTTACCTGCTGCGACCACAAGTTGGGCCAATAGTGGGTCACACTGGCTGCGGTTCGCTGCTCCAGGCCAACGGGGGTGGCAGGAAGCAGCGGCCAGCACATCCCTTGGCCTATGCCACTTCCTGCAGCTCCTATTGGCCTGGAGCATTGAACCGTGGCCAGTGGGAGCCATGATCGGCTGAACCTGTGGTCACAGCAGGTAAACAAACCAGCCTGGTCCGCCAGGCGGCTTACTGTGTTTCATGACATCTGCTTGTTACCTGGAGGGCCGTGTGCCAAAGGTTACCGATCCCTGAACTAGATTGTGCCTCTCAGCCTTCAGTAGCTTCCTGGTCAGAATTTCTACCCACCCTAGGTATGTTCACTTCATAGTGCTCTGTTGTATTTCAAGGGGAATGTTCTCTATACCCCTAATTGATATAATCATCTGATTTTGCCTAGCTAGGTTAGTTGATTCCCAGCACCTGCCTGCTTGGGTCCTTTCCAGAACAGGGTTGGATGCTCCCCAGTCCTCCTAGCCCCCTACTATTACAACTGCAGAAACTTTTAACGCATATTTTTCAACTGATTATATCTCATTCTATGCTGTCCTTTTAACATTCAGCTAGAATTAGCGGATTTCTAGGCCAGCACAGCAAGTTCACTTTATTTTAAACTGTTCAGAACTTTTGGTTGCTTTTGAAGCATTTTATATGCAAAGGTCTAGGTTCACAAAGGTATTTAGGTGCTAAACTCTCATTGAAATCAATTGAAGATAGGCACCCAAATACCATTGTGAATCTGTACCATAAGGTTGTTGGATCTTATTTAATAATGAACAGAACAAATCACAGAAATAAAAATGCAGAAAACCCTGGTAAGTTATTGAGAACTACCAGACTTAAACTCGTTATATGTAGACTACCATCTCTTAGAGAGATGTCCTCTTATGGATCACTTCCTCACCCAGTCCTGGTACACAGTGGGTGAGTGAGGTGTTAAACAAACCAAGTGCAGAGTTAATGATATGCAGAAAAATGAGGAGAGTAACAGGGAGAGGGACAGCAATGGGATGCAAGGGAGGGGGAAAGAGATGGAGAGGGGGAAAGGCCTGCAAAATAAAAAAACACTCTATACACACTGGTTTCCAATTTCTGCCTATGCAACTCTTGAGAGTGTGTTCTAGGCAAAACTGTTAGTGCTACCTACACTTAAGATTATCCAATACTTCATGTTATAAGCATCTGTTTTCAATTTCTGGTATCTTTCCCAAACTTCAGCTGTTCAGGTTGAACTAAAGTGGCATTGTTTCATTCTCAGACCATAATGTGTCCTGTATGTTGAATGAAGTCCTATGGGAAAAAATAGTATGTGATCATGTAGTAAAAGGCTGTACATTTACAGAAAGGAGGGAAAAATTAAGATTGCCTTAACCCTAGCATTTCCTACCTTTTGAATGCTTGACTTTGCATCCTTAATGTTCTTTTAACATTTTTTGTATGTAATTTGAATATACAGGGAGACTGTTTATGCAATGTAAATTTCACTTTGTCTGGTGTTTTGGATTTTCTAGCATTTAACCTCACAAATTATGCAAAATTTGAAAGATTGGCTGGGACCCAGTAGGAAAACCACCACACCTTATTGGCCTCTTCTGATACCATCATAAAAGTATGATAAGGGATAAAACACATCAGAAAAGGACCAGCAGTCTAGTAAACATCATGTTATTACCACAGGTCTGTCAGTTGTCACATGCTTTGAATTATATAGCACACAAAATTCTGTATAAATGTACATTCTAATAATTATATATTCAGGTATTCACCACTGAATGTACAATCCTTCATTCAGACCATCAAATCAAAATTGTGTTCTCTCCAGGAGTACAACTCTGAAGGCAACCTGCCCTCTGGAATTTATGACCTGGGATTAGATGTTCTGAAATTTGTATTGGTTAGAAACTTTTACTTTTCTCTTTAAGGAAATGAGGGTTTCCCTCCACAGTTGGGTTGTGAGGGGAACCCCTAATAAGAATGCTTCTAGTAGACCTAGATTGGATCACTGAAATTGCAGTGCCAGCCTTCAAGAGTTGGCAACCCATAGGAGACAACAAAAGGGAAACTGTCACAATTGTTCTAAGCAGGAGTCAGAATTAGACTAATAGAGAAGCACATCGCTTTGGGATTACCCAGCTGTGCCCCTGCCTACATATTTTCTTTATTCTTCTAGCACTTTCCTGCTTGAGCCATGCACCCCTGCTAGTTACATTCCCTTCTTGCCCATCCTGCTTCACTCTTCCTTCCACGCTACTCAGGGCCGGCTCCAGGCACCAGCTAAGGAAGCAGGTGCTTGGGGTGGCCAACACCAAGCGGCGGCACTCTGGCCACTATCGGGGCGGCACATCCAGGTCTTTGACGGCAATTCGGCAATAGTCCTCTCAGAATGAAGGACCAGCTGCTGAATTGCTGCTGAAGAGTGGAGCAGCATGATCCTGCTGCCCTGTTTGTTTTTTTTGGCACTTGGGGTGGCAGAAAACCTGGAGCCGGCCCTGACGCTACTAAGGGTATGTCTATACTGATATTAGAAAGCTGGGATGGCCCATGCCAGCTGATTCAGGCTGTCAGGGTTTGGACTAAGGGACTGATTAATTGTGCTGTATATGTTCTGGCTTGGCTCTGTGAGGTGCGAGGGTTCCAGAGCTTGGGCTGCAGCCCAAACCTGAATGCCTACACTGCAATTAAACCCCTTAGCAGGATCCCTGGAAGCCTGAGTCAGCTGGCACAGGCCAGCAGTGTATTTTTAATTGCAGTGTAGTTATACTCTTAGTGGAATAATGTTCCTAATCCTGTATGCTACACAAGCTTATTTTTTTTTCTTATTTCCTCAGCCTCTCCCACAGTGACCCACATTCCTGTCCAAAACATACAGCATCATAATTACAAAAGGCTTACATAGAGATGAAATCCTGCCATATTAAAGTGAATGGGATTTTTGCAGTTTACTTCAATGGGGTCAGCATTTCATACATAGTGTGTACAATGGGAAAATAAGCAACCTCTTAGCACTTCCTGAAGCCTTACTTCTCTGTGCCTAATGTCATGTCTCTGTTCCATGTCATATTTAGTCTTCCATACTGTGAACAGCACGTACTGGTTAATGTTATGTACATAATAGATTGCAAGCTCCTGAGAAGCAGTGTTGCTTGAGTCTTTCTGTAAAGCACTTTAGCCATGTGTTGTGAATTTTATAAAGATACTAATTTATATAGCCTACATGATCCTTAAAAATATAAAAAGTCCACAATTTAAATGCAAAACTTTTGTAAGAAGAAAAACAAGTCCTGACTTTGGTTTTGTTCACTCAAATTGCTATATTGAAACTGCTTTAGTTATAAGAAGTGGCATTTCTGTAGTGGAATTACAATTTTCTTCAGTATGCTTTGACTTGGAAGTAATGAAAATATGGGAAACTTTTCATAGTATCCTAACAAAGGCCTTGATTCAGCAAAGCATTTAATTACATGATAAATTTTCAGCATCAATTGGACTATTCACATGCTTGGAGTTATGCATATGCTTATATAATACTGACAGACCCTGGTGTTGGCTGGGATTCAACCTGGGACCTCTGGAGCTAAATGCATGAGCGTCTACTGCATGGGCTAAAAGCCACATGGCTCTTAAGTCTGCTCTACAGCCTTATTAATCTCTAAGTGGTCTCGGTGCCACTAGAGGGGACAGAACACCAACCCAGGAAGTATGTGGGTTACACTTAATGCTTTGCTGAATTAGGGCTCCAGGGAACAGGTTCATACACTAAAATTATTATGTAACACTTGTAAAGGCCAAAGAAAATATCCAACTACTGGAGCTGGCACAGCAGGTTAGTAACAAAATTACAGATGTAATAAAATAGTTATCAACTGCATTTAAGATCCATTTTGTAAATACATTCAAAGTAACTAAATTCTTGGAGAAAGTTTTGATTCACTTTGGCTCTCATATCAAAGGTACTGCTGTACTGCATAGAAAAAAGGAAGTTCACTGTTGTAAAGCATTTCCCATAAATTGCTTGGAAATAAATATAATTAAAGGATTGTAACCACATCTATGTAAATAGCACTGGCCACTCTGTAATCACTTCTTTCTCTATTCCATTTTTCATGCCGCAAAGAAATTATTGTACTTGGATGGTTGTATCCTACTTCCACCACAAACATTAGTTGTGCTTTTAAAATTCCTCTTCTCTCTGAGTATTATTGTTATGGAACATTGTGATAACTAATTAAGCTAGGTTTTGCTATTGGCCACTCTGTTTTAAAGAGCTGTAAACATGTTTTAAAACTAATGTAGGATACACTCAAATAGAACACTTTTTTCCAAACTGATTTAGCATAATTCACTATCATTAAAAGATGCCATTTTGTACTTAAGATGAGAACTATTTCATTTACTTTACTTGCATTTACTTGCTGGTTCACTAAAAGGCACTTGGTTTTTCAAGCAAAATTTCCATTAAAAATGAACAAGTAAATAAATAGTGTACAAGAGTTATTGAAAACATAAGTTTTTCGCTGACAGAAACATTCAAATTGATTTTCCCCCATTGAGCTAAAATGCAATTGAGAAATACAGGTTCTCCAAGTAGCTATGAGACCTTCCATACTGTAAGCCAGGAGACAGTAAAGGCAGGAAGGGAGCCACTAAAACAGTTTGGCTTTGGAGAACTGGCATTGTCCAGGGTCTTTTAAGGGAAGACAAAGCACTACTAGTATTAGTCATCCTCAAAACGAAATATACTACTTAATTACCAGTATGCATCCCTGTTAAATGAAGTACCAGCTCTGCCCATTACTTTGGGGTATGTTCATTTGTTAGGGTTACTCTTCTGAGGGTGGGGGCTTCTGTACTTCTATCAATGTACTGCTTGTGTCACTGTGTTCTCATACAGTGCTCTATTTCTCCCTGCTGTAAGTTTCCTCCCAATGCAGTGATCCTGCAGGACCTAGGTTCCCCAGGGCTGGGTTCTTCCTGCCCCAGAATCTCTCTCACACCCACCCACCATGTCTGAGAGGACTGGGTTAATCAGCACTCCCAAGCTGACCCATCATATGTCCCTGGATTCAGCAGGCTGGGTCAAGCAGCACTTTCAATCTGCCACCCTCATATGTCCCTGATTCAGCATGTCTCTATCCCCACTTTCATGTTACAATTGTAACCCACTTGATGAGCAAACCCCAGAGGATTTGTGGGTGCTGCAGGGATCTTTTAGTTTAAGTACAAGGAGCGTTCCTGCAGAATGAATGTGGAAACCAACAAAACAAAACAAACACCACCATGAGGGGGAGAGAGAGAAACAACCCACTTAATCATGAAAGTTATTTATTGCCAGGTAATAACACTAGGGAGCCAAACAAACAAACCAGTTATAATATTAAATCTAACTTAAATTTGATTATAAAAATCAGCTTTACAAAACTGTAACTGATCACACAGGTCAGGGTCAGAAGGCTGTACCCAGAGAGAGAGCTGGGTTCTCACCACTCCATGAAGCTTGAATCAATCAGGGGTCCCAGGTGGTGGTGGTACCTGAGCGTCCAGAGTGCTGGAGACAGGCAGAGCCTCCAGCATGATCAGTCAGGAGAAGATGAACTTCCAGTGGAACTGATGCAGATGCTGGATCTAGGCATCAGAACACTTACTTGAGCATGGGTAGGAGTTTTTGTAGAGAAACAATGGTTCAAGGAAGAACTCTAGATTTGTTGGTGTGTAAACAAGGGAGTATACCAAAGTTGGTTTTGTTCAGGCTATACTATGGGAGCTGATCATTCCTCACTTTGGGTGGTGTTCCTTGGAGGGTTCTCACAATGCAATTAGGTAGCTTCACTATTCTGGATACTAGTAAAGGATTATTACTAGGTTTGGTCTGATAATTACTGAGCTGAGTGTGTGCAGGTGTGAGTTCATTAACTTCTGGAACAGAGATCCCCCATCATGCAGTGCTTCCCTGCTTTTCTGGTCCCAAAGTTCCATGCAGTTCTTGCCTTGGAATCTCTGTTCTCCATTCTGTATGCTAATAGAGATGCCTCCTTGTCCCAACTTTGATGCAAATGAGGCTCAGGGAGTTTCCTTAGTCCTGTCATCCTTATCCCAGGGGTTTATGTGTGTCTCCCACTGCCTTTTCGTTGCTTTTTGTCAGTCTTTTTTTTCTGATGGAGATTTAGTTCAAGCAGAGGCTGGAGGTTGGGAAGTCTGTTATGAATCAGACTGGCTGGGAGTACTGTGCCTTGGTTCTCCACGAACACAGAGCTGCTAGGTAACACATCTAATTAAGCATCAGTATTTGCCATTATTGTTAAGCGTCATTGTATTCTATGAAAACATGCCAGTGTTATGGTGATGAAATCAGTATAAATGCTTAAATTATAGTGGAGTGTCATCTCTGTTACCATTCAGAGTTAAGACCAGCTTTCTGTTTAAAACTGGACTCTTCTAAGTGCTCTAAAATACTCTGATCAATCATAATTGAATTACCTCTGAGTCTGCCTAACCTTGATGACCCATCCCTGTGCCAGCAAGTGTGATAAATCATCCGAGCCAATTAATTCCCCTTCTTGTGATACACCGTTCAACCAGGGTTCAGCCATTTCACAGGTGAGGGCCCAACCATGTGATCCCATGGCAGGTATATAGGCTCCTAAAGCAAGCTGTCTTTCTGGTTTACTTAATGTAGCTATGTGGTTGGGAATGCTCCAAATGCCTAGTAGTTTTAACAGGCATCAGCTGTGCTAGCTAGTCTCTGCTCCTTCCTCACCTGGCTGCTAGACACTTGTGTTGCAAGAATGTTAGACTTGCAAGGACAAGTCCTCAAAAGTTAGGAAATGCTAGAGTTAAGTTTGTCTGTGTATATGAAATAGCAATTTTTAGAGATTTACAACTCAACCAAATCTGTGCGGACAACATCAGGCACCACTTTGACCCCAGATTACCCCCACCCAAATTTCCACTTTCTATTCCAAAGCCTGGAGGTAATAGAGCTCTTCAAATAAATGTTTAGGAGAATATTTAATGTTAGGAAAACTTTTTATTTCCCTCTCAGCTCCTTGTCAGAAATACTTGAACTGTCTTCACTGAAGCTTCCAAAAGAATTCAACATGAAGCAGAGAGCAAAGATGGAAAATATAGGTCTGAAAGGTTAAATTATGGCAAAGTTCCACTGAGAATAGGAGCTTAAAATGGAAAGTGTTAGGTATTCCTAACCGTAGGTATTGCTTCCAGCTCAGCCAATAATGTATCTTTTTTTAAAATTGTATTAGAATTACATCTGTTGAAGACTGGTGACATATTTCACATGAAATTTTGTGTCCCAGATTTTGCTTTTCTATGTAATTTGGAAAAAAAATCTTTTTACATAAAAAGTTTCACATCATTTTAATTTGAATTTCAAAGGCACTCTTGTTCCAAATTTGCCTATCAATTGAGGTTTGATCTCCGAAAGATAGTTTAATATGTTAATAATTCTGTGCTTGTGTCAGCCTCAATCCTCTAAGGAGATACACACAAGTAAAAGGGTCTGCTTACTCAGAGCTTCCTGTAAAATTTATTTAAAAGCGTAAAAACAGAAGAAGCCAGAGGATAGGGAGATAAACATTAATCTTTGATATTTATAATGCAAGGAACTATTCAGAAACTATGGGCCTGATCCTGTAACTGGACCCTTGAGGTTGGAACTCTATGCATGTGCGAACACAGACAAAGAAAGCAGGATTTGAGACCTAAAATATTAATCTTTTAATGTTCCTGAATGTAGTTCTGAGGTGCAATATTACATTGAAAAGGACCTGCTTGTTTCAACAGATACATCATCTTTGACGATCTGATAAGATGGGCACAAAACCCGTTCTTGTAGTCCATGGTGGAGCTTGGGCAATACCAGATGAGTTTGGTGAAAGAAGCATCCCAGGAATTAAAAACGCAGTTAAGAGTGGCTTTGCAGTGCTGGAAATGGGAGGAAGTTCAATGAAGGCTGTAGAAATTGCTGTGCGGGCCTTAGAAGATGATACCATGTTTGATGCAGGTATTGTAGTAACTTTAAAAAAAAATTTCTTAAATACTTTAAATCATCTTTGTTTTCATATATCCACAGTGTTCCCCCAAGAGTTTTCTCTATTTTATGTTTATTTTTTATGCTGCTTCTTAAGTGGTGTTGAATCTGCCCACCAAAGACTTTATTTACATATTTCCCATGGCGCTGATTCAGTGCTGGATGCTGTGTTTCTTCTTCATGCTGTTCAATAATTGCTATTTTTTTTAAACAAGTATTTACTGTTGTGTGGGTGGTTGAGAGATCTATAGCTAAGGTTGCACTTTAGTAGATATCCTCTTGCTTTTTAGCAAGATTAGTGAACAAAAAATCAAGGCTTTTTGGTGTTTTCTTTTAATATTTAACAATTCAATTTCAAGGTTTAATCTGTTAAATCAGAGCTCTTAATAACATCAGTCCACAAAACAAGAAAAAATCCTATAGATTAATAAATGTTTGCACAACTGCCATTACTGTGATGCTTCCCAGTGGTATGCAGGGCTGTGAGACACCTGTCCTTAGCATGAGGGAGCCTTGTCTGTAGAGCCTTGCATGGATACAAAATTTATATCAAATCAGATATCTGCAGGGCTGTACCAGGAACCATGGGACAAAAGCAACAGCATGTCAGGCCACCACTCGCAGGAGTCAACACCCAGCCCAGGCAGCTCCTCTGACATGGTTGTACTGCCTACTGGAGCCGGCACCAGGCTCACCAGTAGCTGTCCCAGGTCATGCTAGAGTGTGCAAGCTACTCATATGCTCCCGGACAGGAGACATGGACTGTTGCATGGAAGGGATTGCTATTTGGCAGTGTGTGAGTCACTAGAGACAGCTAATATAAGTTCATTTAATGCACAAGAGAGATTCAAATTATAGCAAGCAGAAATATTGAAAACAAAGGGCTATCTAGAAAATAAAAATGTAACTTGCATACTAGAGCCTAAACTTAACCACCAATTCATTGCCATGGTATATAGAGCAAAAGCTCACCCAGAATCCATCCATCCAGGGTTGGCTGAGATCTTCTTTTCATGAGACAGGTCAAACTGTCTTTTTGCTTCCTCAGTGGAAAGATCCAGAGTTTGTCTCTGTCACTAAGTTATAGTCCAAAAGCCATTGTCGTTCCTTGCAAACAGGGTAATATCTGCTTGTTTTCCTCTCTCCACTCTCCCCTAGAGACTTTTTAAATACTTGATTAGCATTTAGCTCGGACTGTAAATAGGTGTTCATTGTGAAGCATACAATACTCAGTTTACATGTAGACTGAAATTTATTTATCATCTTCTGGTGACCAGCCCCAAGTCACAGACCCTAAAAACATAATTTTCAGTATATATACCTAACTCCTCACATACTATCCATACATACATCTCACAGAGATTACAATGAGCAGTGTGACAGGCTTTCATTAGAGACCTTACATAACACTCTTTGAACTAGTATACTAATACCAAATCTAGGGGATCTCTGTAACCCTTATGCACCCCTCTGCAAGCTTGCATCCAGAGGTCCCCAGGTTCATAGGTGCCATGTTTCTAACTGCCACAACTGAGTTACTCACAGTAGTAAATATGAGTGCACATGTAAGTATTTGCAGGATCAGGACTTAATTTTGCGTGCCTCCATTTTTTAGCTTGATTTTTTTTTTTAAGCTCAGCATCCAAAATCTTACACACTCACCAGAGCACTAAAGAACATTCTCTCCTGACTATTTCATATAAAATGCCAACTGTTTCTCTTTGCGTTTAATACAACTTAAGGAGGAACAAATCGTTTATGAAGTTTGATGTGTATTTTCACTTTATTTTTTCCCTTACTGTTCTGTACTGTGAAAATGCCCATTCTATTTGTGACATAGTTAAAGTGAAATTATTCAGTTGTCACTGTGGTGTCTGTAATAGCTGAATTCTGCTGTTCTACAAATAACAGGGATAAAAATATTCCCCTTCTTTTCTACTTGCCGGAAGGTATAGTAAGTAGAAGATAGAATTTGACTTAATACAAGGAGGTTTAAAGTTGCCCTCTGGCAGACAGTTCCCCATTAGAAACTCTGTACCTTATTTTTCATCTCACATTTTTCAACCCAGTTGCTTAGAGTTTTTTTTTATTTTTACTTCTGAGTGGCAGTAGGTAGGAAACACTGAAGAAATATTTCTTTCCGAGAAGTAGATGGGCACAGATGCAACTGAGGGTAGAATGTGACCCACCATCGCTTTCCAAAGTTGAACCGATTAAATTCCATAAGGAGATAAGCAACAAAATCCTAACAAAATGAAATGCACAACCACTAATAATAATAATGAAGCCCTATTCCACTGCTCATCTCTCTTTCCTTTCCTTATGTTAATTTTTTTTATTGTGACATTCCCCTGGTGTTATCTGGACCTGTAATCTGCTAGGTCACTCCAATCCTTGACTCTGGAGCCAGCTTTACCCTTCTCTGCTGTGAGAATCCCCATTCCTGGGCTGTTCATGCACAGCCTTTGGGATGTAAGCTGCTCCTTGGATTGTGCAACCAAATGACACTAACCAATATCTCCAGTCCCAGACAAAGCCCTTGGAACGTCCATCTTGCAGTGTCCAGTTATGCCTGATGGATGCTTCAAGCTTATATGAGTTTGTCAATTTAACAAAGAAATTGATATGTACCACACTTGTTATCCCAAGGGATGTTTCTGGCATGCTTCAAATCAAATACACAGCTTCAGGTAGAATAAACAAACAAATTTATTAACTACAAAGATAGATTTTAAGTGATTATAAGTCAAAGCATAACAAGTCAGATTTGGTCACATGAAATAAAAGCAAAACACATTCTAAGCTGAGCTTAACACTTTCAGTACCCTTACAAACTTAGATGCTTCTCACCACAGGCTGGCTGGTTGCCCTCCTTTGATCAGCGCTTCAGTCGCTTACTGGTGATGTCTGTAGATGGAGGTGGTAGAGAGAGGAAGAGCATGGCAAACGTCTCTCTCTTTTATCATGTTCTTTCTTCCTTTTGGCTTTGTCCTCTCCCTTCAGAGTCAGGTGAGCATTACCTCATCGCAGTCCCAAACTGACCAAAGGAAGTGGGGTGATTCACTCGAGAGTCCAACAGATCCTTTGCTGCTGCCTAGGCCAGTGTCATTTGTTCCTTTGAGCTGGGCTGTGTTTGTCCCATACATGCCCTGATGAGGCGTGAACTACCCCTGCTCTTGGAGAGTTTTTACCTGGGCTTACTTTAAGCCATGAGGACACATTTTCAGCCTCATAACTATATACATGAAATTGCAACCTATAACATTACAATAACAACAATCTCAGTACATCACGAGCCTTCTGAAAACACCTAACATGACAAACTTTGCATTAGATACTACACAATCATATTGATGAAAATGGGGGTGTAGGGTGTTCCCCCGAGGTACAGAGCATCACAATTATAATTTCCTACTCCTACCCATTTTACTTTCCTTCCATTCTTTGTTTCCTCCTTCCTCTCACTCCTATAAATTTTCCTCTTCTTTTACCATAGGCCTTAATCATAAAGATCCAGATTGCTTGTATGTAACTTGCAGCTAACTTTTTCCTTCCACTCCCCAGTCTTCCATCTCCACACCTCAGTTTCGCTTGTACTCTTTCTTTATCTTCCCCCTTGTGTTCTCTCTTTCAAACAAATATTAGGACAGGCCTTTTGTGGAGCTGATTAGGGACTTCATGAGAGAGAGTGCCCAAATTTTGAGGTCTTTTAAAGGTAGTTCAGTTTCAGGGAGGAAAGATAGATTGACATCAGAGCCAGTGACGATTCATCAGATGAAATTCAGGAATGGAAAAAATGTCACACAAAATTTTCTTTTTTGAAGAGAACTCTTGGTCTGTCACATAGCATTTTAATTTCTGGGATCACATCTTTCCGTATTATTCATGTCATGTTTCTTTCCCTTCCTGCCATTATCTTCCCGGTATTTCTCTCTCTCCACATATCTTCCTTTATATTGTGAGACTTGTAACAAAATAACAATAGTTAGTGATGATTAATTTTTCTTCTTAAAGCTCCAGATCCTGGAGTCATGTTAGTATGTGAAAACCTTAGCTTCAATTCGTTTAAAAAAATTGTTTCTAGACATCATTGTGTTGGAGAAAAGCTTGGAAATGTAAACCTTAAAGGCTCAAAAACCAAAAGGCAAGTAAAACAAACTTCATGTTATGTGAAAACATTTTCATGATGAATTGGGGTCTGACTTCTGATTTGGAATGCTTAGGGTTGGCAGTACTGCCCATTCTTTACTCGCAGATTTTGTTCAGTCCTACCATTCTGTCTCATAGCTGTAATGCTCTCTCCCTTCCCTGTTATCTTTCTTTCACATTTTGGCTCCATTTCTGCTTTTCATCCCTTTGTTTTTTCCTTGTTTCCCTTCTGTAATTGTCTCCCTCCCCTCGTTAACTGCTCTCTTGTCATATCTCCTAAATGTGATCCAACTTTTTAAAAATTGTCTGAAAACAGTCATTTTGCCCCTCTGTCTCATCATAGCTAATTTAGCTTTGTAGAAAGTCCTGTTCTGAGCAGCTTGATTTTGTATGGTGATGTTTTTACTCAGATGATATGGGGTAACCCTGATAAAAACTTTAGCTGAGCCTAAGAGTTGAATTGCTGAAGATTTGGGATTCTCAGCAGGAGATATTAGTGGAAGTGGTTAAAAGAGTTTTTTGTTTTTTGTAACACTACAGCACTAATTAATGCAGATGCATAGTTTTACTTGGTACAGGAAATCTTGTATAAAGCTGTTTTTCAATAAATTGATCTGAATCTGTTCAAGTGGGTTTTCAGTGTTGTCATAAACAGATAGTTAAGGGTTAATGTCTCTTTTACCTGTCAAGGGTTAAGAAGCTCAGTAAACCTGGCTGACACCTGACCAGAGGACCAATAGGGGGACAAGATACTTTCAAATCTTGGTGGAGGGAAATCTTTGTGTGTTTTGTGTGGTTGTTGTTCGCTCTTGAGACTGAGAGGGACGGGACATCGATCCAGGCTCTCCAAATCTTTCTGAATCAGTCTCTCATGTTTCAAACTTGTAAGTAACTATCCAGGCAAGGCGTGTTAGTCTTATGTTTGTTTTCTCAACTTGTAAATGTTTCTTTTGCTGGAAGGATTTTTACCTCTGTTTGCTGTAACTTTGAACCTAAGACTAGGGGGGGTCCCTCTGGTCTATAGGAATCTGATTACCCTATAAAGCATTTTCCATCCTGATTTTACAGAGATGATTTTTATCTTTCTTTCTTTAATTAAAAGCTTTCTTTTTTAAGAATCTGATTGATTTTTTTCCTTGTTTTTAAAATCCAAGGGGATTAGGTCTGGACTCACCAGGGATTGAGGGGGGAAAGGAGGGGAGATGGTTAATTCCTCCTTGTTTTAAGATCCAGGGGGTTTGGATCTGTGTTCACCAGGGACTTGGTGAAGCCTCTTAAGGCAACCCAGGGAGGGGAAAGTTTTGGGGGGACAGAAAGTGCCCAAGACACTGAAATTCTGGGTGGTGGCAGTGTTACCAGATCTAAGCTAGTAATTAAGCTTTGAAGTGTTCATGCAGGTCCCCACATTTATACTCTAAAGTTCAAAGTGGGGGAAAAAACCTTGACAAGTGTGGTGTGATTCGGGGTCTTAAATGTGCAGTAATGCATGGATGCACAATTATTTGCTTAAAACGTGCACTGACGTTTAAGAATATGTACACTGAATATTAAACACTTAAAATTACTAAAGCTGTTATCTAAAATCAGCACTTTTCTCTATTTCATACATTTACTTGAAACAAACAATGCAGGAACTAATTTGATTAGGAGAAATAAAACTTTAAGTAATTGATTGGCAACTGAGACCAGGTTTTGAAGATTATGCTGTCTTGATATGCCCTATAAAATCAATAAGCTATTTCTTTTGTTGCTGTGTTAAACTACTGTTTCTTCTTTTATCACTTAGTTTACTTTGTGTATAGGAAATTGTCATTGGTGGAATGCGGTTGAGGTTAATACTGGAGGTTGGAAAAAAAGAAATGCCATATTATATCAAGGATTCTGCTCTTTAATAGAAAGCAATACAGAATCAATAGTATTACTGAGATTTAAAAACTTTTATTTGGTAGTTAATCAGCTTCTCAGCTGACTAATTTCCTGTCAAGAGATCCAACTATATGCTTAAATATAAAAAGGAATGCTGAGAAACTCTATTAAGTGAATTAAAACAGGCAACAGTACTATTAACAGCAGTGTATCTTTGATGGTGACATTTGGGCACTGTAGAATTAGCACTCTAATTAGGGAGAGTGTGGTGCTTGCACAGTTTATTAGTTCATTTATTGGGCCTTCCAGATTTTTGTCACTTCTATGATCTTCTTATATACATGCAGCTTTTCCTCTGGTTTGGTCTATAGCAGGGGTCGGCAACCTTTCAGAAGCGGTGTGCCGAGGCTTCATTTATTCACCCTAATTTAAGGTTTCACGTGCCGATAATACATTTAAACATTTTTAGAAGGTCTTTTTCTATAAGTCTATAAAATATAACTAAACTATTTTTGTATGTAATGTAAATAAAGTTTTAAAAATGTTTAAGAAGCTTAATTTAAAATTAAATTAAAATGCAGAGCCCCCCAGACTGGTGGCCAGGACCAGCACAGTGTGAGTGCCACTGAAAATCAGCTCATGTGCTGTCTTTGGCACACGTGCCATAGGTTGCCTACCTTTGGTCTACTGGCTCCCATTGTCTCCTGAGATAGCTGCTTGTCTCAATCTGAAGCATGAGAACTAGCTTCCTGATCTGTGCTTGGTCAGAAGAATCATAGAAGATTAGGGTTAGAAGGTCATCTAGTCCACCCCCCTGCTCAAAGCAGGACCAATCCCCAAACAGATTTTTCCCCCAGTTCCCTAAATGGCCCCCTCAAGGATTGAACACACAACCCTGGGTTTAACAGGCCCATGCTCAAACCACTGAGCTATCCCTCCACCCTAGAACTGCTGCTGCTTCATCTGCAGGCTGTTAGCTGTAGTCAGAGGTCATATCCCCTCAGAAAGGATTCCCTTATTCAAGGAAAAGAATATTTACATGTGCACCTCTTGAATAATTATTGGTTGTGTGCTAGGGTGTGAATTTAGGACCACATACAACTCAGTCTCCGGTGGATCTCCCGCTGGTCTCAATGGGCAGTGTCAATGGGTGCCAGTTGCACAAATGGAAAGAGTGCTGCACAACCTTTTTGTACTAACTAAATTTCTAGGTGTGTTTTCTTTATCATAATTCATTAATGGTTCAACATGTTAGAGTTGCTGCCAATATTACTTGGCAGGAAGACATTCACTTTCACTACATCAGTGATTCTCAAAATTTTGTACTGGTGACGCCTTTCACACAGCAAGCCTCTGATTGTGACCCCCTGTATAAATTAAAAACACTTCTTATCTATTTAACACCATTATCAATGCTGGAAGCAAAGCTGGGTTAGAGGAGGAGGCTGACAGCTCACGACTCCCCCATGTAATAACCTTGTGACCCCCTGAGGGGTCCTGACCCCCAGTTTGAGAACTCCTGTACTACATCTGTTTCTGTTTCCCCACCCTTTCTTTTTCTGTTTTTCTTCTTTTTCCTAATCTATCTGCTGAAAGTCTTGTCAATTATTTAATTGCCAAGTTAACACAGTGTCAGTACTAGGATCTTTAGCATCCTAGTGAGATTTATGGGAAGCGAGGAATTTGACACCTCTGAGTCATTATATTAGTACAGAAGATCCCTTTAATGTTGCCCCTGCCACTTTCCCCATACTAATTTTTCCCGCTACAGTTACTCTCACTTTCTTGTCAACTGTTGGAACTGGACCTTCCTGATTATCACTACAAAAGTTTTTTTTTCTCCTGCTGATAATAGCCCACCTTAATTGATTATTCTCCTTATACACCTCTATCCTGATATAACATGACCTGATATAACATGAATTTGGCTATAACACAGTAAAACAGGGCTCTGGGGGACGGGGCTGCACAATCCGGGGGATCAAAGAAAGTTCGCTATAACACGGTTTCACCTATAACGTGGTAAGAAGTTTTGGCTCACGAGGACAGCGTTATATCAAAGTAGAGGTGTAGTTAGTATGGCAACACCCATTTTTTCATGTCCTGTGTGTGTGTACATATATATTTCCTACTGTATTTGCCACTGCATGCATCCGATGAAGTGGGTTTTAGCCCACAAAAGCTTATGCTCAGATAACTGTGTTAGTCTCTAAGGTGCCACAAGTACTCCTGTTCTTTTTGCTGATACAGACTAACACAGCTACCACTCTGAAACGTTTACTTTTTATGTAATTCAAATGCTGTCTGACTGCATTCCTCAAATGGTGATCTGTTGAGAGCTAGCAACAGAGGACTGGTTCAAGGTAGGACATAGGGATTTGTGCCCCACATTGAAGCTATTTTACCCAAAAGTTTTTGATTCAAGAAACCAAGGAGGGGCCCCATTACCAAAACCAGCTGGTGCAATCGAGGGTCCAGGGAGCAGGATCGATGCAATATTTTCCCACCTTCAAAAATAAACTTTAAACAAGAAAACAAAACCACCAAAAAACACTTTCAAAGGTTTAATGCAGTGTGACACCGCTTGTGTAAAGAAATCCCCTGGCAGGGCAGGCCGGTTTGTTTACCTGCCGTGTCCGTACGTCTGGCCGATGGCAGCTCCCACTGGCCGCGGTTCGCTGCTCCAGGCCAATGGGAGCTACTGGAAGTGGTGTGGGCTGAGGGACATAATTTCAGATATTGTGGCAATGGTTAGTATTACAGGTATGATTTTAAGGGCTCTGTGAACAAATGTTCCATGAAATTATTTTATTTTGTGATGGTGAATGTGGAGGTTCAGCCTCTGTTATGGATTAAACCTTGTGAAAAATTAAAACTGATCAAATGTATAATGGAGGCCTCATGAGCTAAATGAAAATAATATACTGGAAGAACTCAATCGTGTTTGATTAAATTGGTTGCACTAAGGACACACATCACATTTGTTTAAACTCCGAGGTAACCACATTTATTACTCCATCCAGGAGAATTTTCCTGGTATCCAGAGAGTGACATCTGCAGAAGTTATAATGCATGGTGATTTTAAAAGTTAAAAAGTCAGCTAGTGAACCACCTGGATGGGTGCAGTCAAATGTGGCAGTAGAAAAATAAAAGATTCTCTGAGAATATACTTAGTTATAAAAGGAATTTGATAATGAGCATACTTTCAATGCCCAACTCTGGAAGAAATAAATAGAAGTTGAAACTAAAACTTCAACCTTTTAGACACAATATATATCTTTAGATAAGGCACCTGATACTGTTCCTTATGGTATCTGTGGTCCCAGAAAAAGTATTCCACAAGAAGAAGCAGACACATTAGAGGAACTGGATGACCAATTATGTTGATGATCTCCTCATCTGGAGAAACCAGAGAGAGACATGATGACTTAAGTGAAGATGCTTTGAAATTTAAAAACCAAGTATGCCAGGTAGCACATTAGAGCTCAACTGTGTGAGAAATATTAACTCATATAAGGCATTTAACAAAATGACACCAAAATAGAGGCTATTTGTGTACATGCCAATGCCTTAGAACAGGGTAAGCACCTTGGGAGGCTGGGCTGGTTTGTTTACCTGCTGTGTCCACAAGTTCGGCCGATTGCAGCTCCCTCTGGCCACAGTTCGCTGCTCCAGGCACGTGACAAGGTATGTGCTGGCTGCTGCTTCCCATGGTCCCCAATGGTCTGCAGTAGCAAACCACAGCCAGAGGGAGCTGGGATTGGCCGAACCTGCAGATGTGACAGGAAACCAACTGGCCCAGTCCTGGCGGGCTACATGCCAAAGGTTGCCAATCCTGTCTGCCGAATAGACAGGAAATACAGATTTCTCAAAGTGATCTTTTCTAATTCCTGTCACGAGTGTCCATAGTTATTAGGCCATTTAAGTGCCAAATTTAAAACCTACGAAGTCAATTGAATCACATTTCAAGGGAAATCACAAAATTACTTACAAAAGCAGCGCGAGAATGTCTCTCTATGGTGCCTTTTAATTATTCCTGCAGTAATTCTTTATAGCTTGCTCAAATACAGTTTGTTTAGTTTAGTTTGCTTAATGATCTGTACCAACCTAATGTAACATCAATATTTAAAACGGGCTCTAGCGGTGATCCTGGCAATTACAGACCGGTATATCTAACATCGGTACCGGGCAAATTAGTTGAAACAATAGTAAAGAATAAAATTGTCCAGACACATAGAAGAACATAAAGTGTTGGGCAAAAGTCAACATGGCTTCTGTAAAGGGAAGTCATGATTGCTCATCTATTAGAGTTCTTTGAAGGGGTCAACAAACACGTGGACAAGGGGGATCCAGTGGACACAGTGTACTTAGATTTCCCGAAAGTCTTTGA